>NC_083770.1:28630843-28855843 GCF_963514075.1 Conger conger
TCTGCTCTATGCGCGCACACACACATACATGAATAAACAAACAATACACTACAATTAACCTAGGGCTCCAAACATTGTTTCAATGGCACATGTTGACTCACGGGTCTTGCTCTCTCTCTCTCTCTCTCTCTCTCTCTCTCTCTCTCTCTCTCTCTCTCTCTCTCTCTCTCTCTTTCTTTCTCTCTCTGCCTATCTCTCTCTCTCTCTCAAATACACAGACACCCACACATGCACACACTCATGCACACATGCATACACACATGCACACAAACAAACAAAATTGGACTACAATTAACCTAGGGCTCCAAACATTGTTTCAATGGCCTATGTTGACACTGAGAGATAAATAATCAGGAAGGCCACAGTCAAATTAACTTCTAACAGCACACTTGGAGAATGGGTCAAGGCTGCAGGTCATGCCAGTACACAAGAGCACCTGAGCCAAACAACCATCCCTCTGACATTTAAGACAATGTGACTTAGAACACTGTCCCCGGCTTGCTTCACTGCTTACTGAAAGAAATAATTTCCTGCTGCAAAACAATGGTAAACTTTTTACTGCTAGAAAAGTGTATACCCTGCAAAAACACAAATATCATACATGAAGGGAACCTGGCCCACCCAACATGTGAGTAAAATGTGAACTATAAAAATCCCACTTCTGAATTGAGCGCAGATAAAGGTAGCCTTTATTATTTCTAGACGCATATTTTTTTAAGCTCACTTTTTGTAGTTCATATTTTAAAAAGTCATTGACAAGAAAATGTGAAAATGCAAATGATTCAATGTGACATATTTTATTTTCAGGAAATTATTGTTGCGTTCCTATTTCTATATTAATATAAACTGTGATGAAATAAAACCGCCGGATTTATCAAACAGGAATAGACACAGCTTTTAATCGTATCTACGTGTGTATGTAATACAAATCAATCGTAAAAAAAAAAAAAGAAAAAAGGGCAAGCACAAATCTTGCTTGACTCGTATGCCCTATTAAAAGCAAACTCAGCTCCACTTAAACATGAATTAATCAGGATTACTGGAAAGAAACATCACCAATTTTAATATTGTTTGTTTTGCTAATTATTCGATACATACATATTTATGGAACCAAATATCCAACTTGGATATGAAGCTATGACGTTTTTTCTAGTCAAGTGTATTTGGTAATCTGTTCAGGCATTTTCAAGAAAACGATTTATTTCCTGGGACTATACCCAAGTGAATGTCATCTGGAATTGTTTCTTGTTAGGTCATTTCAGTACCAAACTAATGTAAAACATAGGGAAACCTTTTAACTACCATCTCGTAACTGATTACTCCTTACATGTAAAATTGTAGTTTTTGTGTAAAGGATGTGGAAATCACATGTGATTTTTTTTCTCATAAGGGCAGGTAGGTATTTTAGATATTGTCTCAATATAAAAAGTAAAAGAAAAGCAATCTCACCAAAGAGTGAGAAGAAATCAATCTGCGCTTCAACAAAACACCTCAACTGCACATGAAAGGCCCTTCGGTAAAATTGAAAAGCATGAAATGAAACCTGTATACACAGACTCTGAAGAATCAACAAGGGTACAATTTTGATGAAAATCCGTTGATAGACAAATCCAATCGACTGGATGAAAGTATATAATAAAATGTTGCATTACTTCAGTTTCAAATATATGCATCATTTATGTGAATTTGACTTTCAAAATTAAATACATTCTGTGCATGTGCAAATTTCTGCTTGAGTACATGTGTTTACACGCTCAAGTTTTTTTCTTATATGGGCATGTTTAGTGTGTTATGTATCGCTGTTAATTTCAGTGCTTGGAGACAAAACTGTCTATTGTTTTCATTGCCAGCTTTCATGTCCTATAGCAATGAAGTTTTTTTTTTTTTAAGTCACAACAAAATGCATTTCCTCATTTTTCTTTTTTTTTTTACTAAATGCCACTGGGATTGCTAGTAGAAATAATTATTGTGGTACAGAGACAAGTGAATCATTTTTCACGTATGGCAATAATATAAAGACTGCTACCAGCAGTAAACCCTTCAAAGGAATATTGACTGGATAAAAGTGTTGGATAAATGTATAATTCAATGGCACATGCATGTTCTGTTCATACTGAATAAGTAGACAATGTAGCCAGATTGAGAAACCATCTGTCAGCACTTAATTTATAAAGAATAACGATCCATGGTTTGACAAATCTTGATTTCTGCTGGACCACGCAGATAGTAGGGTCAGAACTCACAACACAAAATTTACATTTCATCCTGCGAGTGTGAAAGGATTAATAGGTAATATGCATTAATGGAGTTAATATTTCAGCTGGGCTAGTGGACATTTTTAGTGTGCAAAAAATCCTTATGAACCACCTGCCACCTCTGTATGTAATAATTATACATTTGTGAGTGTGTATGCGTGTGTGCGTGTGTTATTCCACATTGTATAATTCCACAGTATTGTCATCATTACCAAGAACATGATTTTTGACCTTTTCTTTGAATGTTGAAATTCTGCTGCCAGCTCAAAGGTTTACACTTCAAGAAGATTACATATTGTAAACAGTTCTTCAATCAATTTCAGTAGCATGATACAGGAAGGTATAATGTTCTGATATTTCTGTAGTAAGCAAGCTAGTTATCATTGTAACACCTCAAAAATGTAAAAATGTAACACAACAAGGTTATCCACTGTACATTGACTTTTTAAATTAATATATTTAATAATGGTCTTTAGTATGGCTTCCAGAAAGACCATTTTGTGTCTTATCTGAATGACTTTTCCTTTTTTTTCCTTTTAATTAAAATTCAGCCTTGCAGGCGTAATGGACTTTTCTAGCGGCAGTTAAAATTTAATGGCCCATTTTCTTTGCTTACAAATGGAGAGGTCTTTAGCTAAATTATGTGGACCCAGCAGTAAATTTGTAAATGTCTTCTCATTTCCTATGTTCCATCACCCCTCACTGAGAGTGATTGACTGAAAAAAGTTCCTTCATCTATTTTTGAGTCTCTAGTCTATTTTCCATGGCAAAAACTGTCCCATTTATAAACATTCCGAAACACTCATCAATGATTTGAGTACAGAACCAAAGTGGAGGGGCTTGTCCAATTACAATATGAAAATGCAGCTGTTTGCTAAGTAGCTATCAGTACTAGCACCATTCTGATTCCATTATGTTGATGTGTCATTCTTTGGATTATTCTAAGATAGAGACTAGTATGTAATATGTCCAAGAGTTAGAACAGACATTTATTTCCAGGGAACTGTTGTATTTTATTCTTTAGTCAGTATGGGACATAAGGGATGGAAACAGTGAGGGTATTTTAACTATGAATTACAGGCCATATACTTATTAATACATATAAAAGAGAGAGAGAGATGTTACTTTGCTGCCATGCTCATTTTATGTCCTTATTTTATTTTTGACTCAGGAGTCAATAAGTTAGAATTGTGCTGCTTGAAGAAATATAGTAAGCATGCTGTTCAATTCATTCAGTGATTGAAACACAAACAAAACCCAATTTCCAGTAAGATAGATTGATTTTTGATGTATATTGAGCCTTGGGAAGCTTGTCAATTCCATCCTGCTGTCCAGTCTGACAATAGTTCTACAGTAGAGTATAGAAGGACATGGAATTATTTTTAGACAAAATGAAGAAAATGTATTTAGAATGCAAGCATTTTGAAGGAGGAATTCAAAAGGATATCCTCACAGTACAAATTCCTGACATGTACTAAGATTTGACTATTAGTTCAACAAGTGAGAATAATGGATTACAGTAAAGAAAAGGGTTTTTTTAATCAAGTGTGTGTACATGTCCATGTGTGTGTATGCTCATGTACATAAATGCATGTACAGTGTGGGCGTTGTTTGTTTGAGTATGAGTGGGAGTGTTTAGCTTTCACAACAAAGCAATTATGCTTTCTCATGCAAGCTGGTCTTAATGGAATGAAAACCTGGATTAATTTTGTGTGGAGCTGTCAGTGGGGCTTTCTCGTTACATGTATGTTTGATTAAAGGTGATGGATGGCTCAAGTGCCTACGTAGATTCCACTCTACGTTGTATGCCTATTTAAAGTGTGGTGTGCTTGAAGAAGGCTTGTTTTAGATAGATTTTTTTTAAACATTGAAGAGTGGTGTAATTTTGAAGGCTTCATAATTAAAGTACTGTGTTCTCATTACCCCGTGGGCAGTTCAATTATCTACAGTGATCTCAGACAGGTAAGAAGCTGCTCAAGTTGACAGACTCAGAAAGCACACTTGCTCTGTGTGAGTTTAGTCACATCATGGTGTCCTTTGATGGTTATTTTAATTGCAGTTCCAGCGCCTTACTTAATGAGTTGCATAAAATATGTCTTAATTTACACAATGTTGCAGTAGAGAGGAGAAAAATTCTGAAACAGAATTATGTTCCAATCAATTTTTGTGTAATTTATAGTGCTAGAAAATGCAGCACTAAAAACGATAATACGCAGAACGCGGATTCTTTCATCAGCCTCTGAGCTCAATATTTCTTCAGCTGTAAGTCCAAAGAAAACTCTGTTCTTATAAATGCCAAAGTAGGTTGAAGTAGGTTTTTATATTATATAGTGTCCCAGTATAATTGCAAAATCAGCAAGTTAGGAGCTGGGAGAGCAATGTTCCTAAATTCTAGTTGACAAAGGCCACAGGGTCCTCTGATTTTATAGCATCGGAGCTCTTAATTAGGTAATTGTACTTTTTGCTTAAGTGGATCAATTTAGCTATTTGCCATAGCCTGCAGTGATTTAGAGAAACCTATAAAAACTGCTGGACTGTGGTTCCCAGGGAACAAGAGCAACTGCATACACTGCAGTGTGCTCTCAAAGCAGGATTTATCAAAACCACAGGCCATTCTTCTCAATCCAAACTCTGACCAAACTGCTAATTGAAGAAATGCAATCCATTGCTTAAGATCAGTTCCCTCTGGCACTAGGGTGACAGCACACTGCCTGGGAAAAGGAGAAAGAAAACGAAAACTCAAATCCAATATTTCCAGCAGCACTTCGCTTTGCCGCTAGAGGTTTATTTCCAACCCGAAGGCTATAGAACCTGTGTCGAGTGCTTTTTCATTTCTGACTAGAGGCTGTGTTGAAATTTACCCTACAGCATTACATGTTACTGTTCACCAATATACATCCTCAGAATATTATTTTCAGCTAGATGTCTTTCTCAGGTGGACTATCTTGCTGCCATAAAAAATATGATCCTTGAAATGATGATCAGAGACAAGACTATTGTTTACAGCAAGCTGAACTAATGCCCAGGCTTCCCCCTTCACACACACAGACACGCACACACGCACACACACACACACACACACACACACACTTTTCAGCAGATCTTGGGGAATCTGATGGAAAAGGGCTGGTAATCTCCTCCCGTAATGGAAAAAAAGAAATTGAAAAGATTCAAAAAGGCCCCGGGAGGACAGCTGGGACTGGACGAGTAAACCATCCCAGAAGAATGAAAGGAATCCCTCTCTTAGAGGAAAAAGTAAAAAGGCAGAGTAAGACCTCTGATAAAATGTATGATTCACCCTCATATATTAATTCCAACACACGTTTTTATATGAAGTCAGGCATCATAATGCGGATTGTGATGTATCACAGAGAACCACAATGGAAGACTTCAGCTTGTCTGCTTAGAGAATGTGGCATGTGAATTGGCCCAGCAGCAATGCATTACAGCAGGTTTAGCGCCCCATCAGGCAGGTGCATGTGTCTGCACTCAGCTGCTGACTGTTGTTGCAATCTGTTGTTATTGCCCCACATAAGCATGTGCATGCATTGTTTCACTCAAGTATTACTGTTAAAGCAATGCGTGTGACCAAATATCATTGGTCAACTTCAGATACACCCCAACAATAGCATTCACCTGAGTGTACATGAACACTGACTCTTATTTTTAATTTTGCATTCCAGTGGCGGCTGTACATTAGGGGGCAGTGGGGCACAGCCCCACCACTAGTTGGTGCTATTGTGTTCTTATGTGATAAAATGCACTGAAAGTAATAACAATTTTAATGTGCAATCTGTACTGTAGCATATGGCGCTTGATGCTGGCAATTACCTGTCAGTGGGACCGGCTCCACAACCCATAGCCCCGGCAGTGTGACAGGAAATCTGTTCGCAGCATGTCATAGAGGATTTTCTATGTTGACCTATGGGGCCAAATCATCTCGGCTCCCCATCTAGAAACGCCCACATAAAGGTTAAGTGCAGTACGCAGAAATCATAGCTATGTGTCAATTGGCTAGCTATCTGTAGATATTCCCAAAGTAGGTATAGCTTTAGTAGCAGTCTTGTTACAACTAGAAGACTTTCACAGTAGCTTAGATGTAGCCTAATAAATATCACAGCTTATGAAAATATCACAAAGAATGAAGTTTAAAACCTCTTAGCCTCTAGAGAAACTAGCAATCAAAAGGTTGGGACCCACCATTTTTAAAATATTAGTATTCTAATATTAGTCACATCGTAAAACAGACAATTCTCTATTTGAAAAAAATAATTGGTTCCCACATAACCAAGTTACTTGACAGATTGGTTAAAAAGGGTTCAACTTCAACCTCTGCAAAGAGCCTAAGGTATGGTGACTGGCTGTGTCTCTGCCCTCTACTCTAGTCAGGTCAGCCATGGTTCAGCTGGAGTCCTGGGTAGCCTCAGTTTGACTTGACAGACCACATGTTATAGAATTCTCTCTGTAAAGCAGCTTGTCATAGCCCTTCCACTCGGGTAACTTTCTTTTGCTGAAGTAGCTTACTGCAAATAATTATTAAAAAACAGAATTGAAACTGTCAAGCCAAGGTCAAATCTGAAATAGTTCCATGGCTTGAAAAAGAAGCTTTCCTACTTGTCAAAAAAATAAGAGGGTATTTACCGACTTCTTCACACTCCCCAAGACTGTACTTTTTGCTGAGATGCATGTTGCCTCAGACAGCATATTATAAATCAGACTCTATACTTAGCTGCTCATATTAGAGAGGGCTGAATTGCTGGAAAATGATATTGGGGGAAATATTGCAAAGGCAAATTATCCATAAATTATTATTATAAGAATGACATATTAACTATGTTTTTTTTTTTTTCTCTGACAAGCTGACACCATTGGAAAAAGTAGGCAAATTCAAAGAAGACTGTCACACTTTTACTTGACCTACAGTATAAGATGTATGAAGTGTAACACCTTAATATGCATAATCCGTACTATCCATAAGTATTTTGTTTTTCAATAATAATTTTCAAACAAATAATTAAATCAATCGATCAAACCCTCAAATCTGTATTATTTACAACTCTGGACCAGGAATGAATGTTTGAGATTGACGAGATAACACTTTTCTTCTTACTGCCACCTTTTTTCACTAAATTTTCCATGCCTTTGTTAATTCTGTACCTCTTAGACTAATTGGCTCCTTAGACCTACATTCTGCAGAAAGGCAGAGCACCACAATTCTGGCAGTGGAGGCATATCTTGCCAAAGAAGACCATAGACTTGCCAAGTGGAGGTCATTGCTGGTACCAAGCCAGAGGGCAGCAACACTTGATGCTGTGATTTAAGAATGTACCCTGAGAGTGTTAACAGTTAGGAAGTGTTGACAGCGGATGAGTTGACAGATGGAAGCCTCTTCCTACTGTGAGGTCTTTTCCTCTGCCCTTGCCCTCTGCCCGGATTGTTTCCACTCCAAGCTCCGTATTTACATAATACTTCACTATATATTTGGATACACTGTACCTTTCTAGAAATTATGTCAGCAAGTTTCCAATTTAAATAAGAAATGCATCATCTCCTTCACCCCAGCAAAGCCATTCAGAGTTGAATTGGTGTCCTGCCTTCACAGTGTCTGCAGTTTAGACAGCCCAACCGCAGTGTGAATTCTCATGGTATCCACTGTTTACTGTCTTTGACAGATTATGTGATATAAATTGCAGAGATGACATCAATATTTTGGACAATTTTACTCCACTGTTTCATTTCCGTAGCCTGCAGTATATAGTTGCAGGCAGGGCATAAAGAACTGCATTCTGGGTGATGCAAGGTGAAGTAAGCGAAGCAAGAAGTTGCAGAGAAAAATGTATTTGATATACAATTGTTTTAAACATTCCATTCTCTGAAAAATATCTTATATCTGAAAAAAGTGATTTGGTGAGGGCTAGGATTTGGACACTTGATTGAGATTGCATTGTGCATTGTGCAAGCCTTAACTTATTTGTTTTCGGTCAAATTATGGAATGGCAGTATCTATTCTCCAAAATAGTTATTATGCATCAGAACGTTTTTGTGTTTTATTTGCAGCTATGCTATTTTTTTTCTAAATCATAAATATCATTCAAAGTGGGGGCTCTGCTTTAGCATTGAGGCCACCTGACAGCAGCTTGAACCGAGTTTGGTTTGAACCTCCTAAATCCGACTGCTGCCAGACCTACTCATCGAACAGTAAATGGCATCATCTACAGTAGCTCACTCTGAACATCTCAACTGATTTTTATTTATTTATTTATTTATTTATTTTCAAAAAGAAGTGAAATGGCAATGGAGTGTATTTCATGCATCTTTGCTCTAGTGGCTTCTGCAAAATGCAATAAATAACACTAGAAAAATATACATATCACTGTGGACTGGGATAAATGTGTGATTACGTAATTTGGAGGCCTTTTTGCACTCCAGATTTTCCTCAAGTCTTCGGCTGAATGGAAGGACAAAGGAATTGAATTTGCATTTATATAACCTCTTTCATCCCAGTAAAGATCCCAAAAATGCCTGAAGTAAACTCAAATTTAAGCCTCCTCCACTCCTCGCTGGCCTAACAGACGATGAGAGTTTAGCTGACATCCACAGCTGCTCCTGCGAGGCCCGGCTCAGTAATCATAGAGCAACACAGATTTGCCTTCATACACTAAGAATGGGCCTTATTTCTGCTGTTTCCTCCTTCAGAAAAAAAAAAAATAGATGCAATCACTTAACTGTCCAATTTCCTTCCCCTGCTCTCCCCCCCATCTTTAAAAGGTGCAGTATATGAATTAAATGAGGAGTTGTTATTTCCTTGGCAAGTATGGCTAGTAGAGTGGCATTATTTATTTACAAATACATGTATATGACCAGTTGGACTATTCTTCCTGGGCTCACCATTCACTGGGAAACTATAAAAAGTATATGAAAAAGTGATTTGTTTTCAAAACAAATGTCATATGACACACTCAACATAGAATGAATTATGGAAAAAATGAAATTATTGTTTCCCCATCTAACTATAGCCTCACTAAGTTTGCAAACATAAAACAGTATAGTATGCTCAGTTGAAAAATGTGTCCTGTCAAAATACCTTAAATATAAAAGACAATAGTTGCAAAAGATACAGGATACGAATACTTACATTATCAAATGTCAGGCATTCAAATTGACCCTCTACCTTTCGGAATCGACAGTGGTAGCATATCTGTCTTCTCTGATTTGGATGTACATACATCCTCTCCTCAAGCAGAATGGATTGCCATTTGAAACAAGCAATTCGATCTCTTTTTATTTGTCACATCAAATGCAATCAATGTGTGGCCTCATAGTTGACCTGGTGCACAGGGCAATGGAGAAAATATCCAAAGCCAAATAATCACTTTGCAACCTCTCTCTCTCTTTGCAACAGACTTGCAGGAGCATCTTTAATTTTCAACCATGTGTTTGGTGGATATTATGTTCCCTCTCATGTCCCCTCAGATGTTACGTATAAACAATAGTCTGTCTGCCTCCTCGAGCCCCAGCAAGGCAGCACACAGCAGATATTTACCTTTCAATTTCAGGCTCTGCTTCTCTATTGATTGCGTTTCCCGTCTGGCTGTCTGAGGTGTGAGGTCCAGCCCTATCTCCTCGCAGCGCTCACAAGACAATTGGATGGAGGAATATGCTTGCTTCAGGAAGGGTAAAAAAAACAACAACAAGCTTCTTTATGCCCATAAAAGATTGCTTTGTAAATGCCACATCATTTGGGTTGATACATGAAATAAGAGACAAACCGAAAGCAACAGACCTGCCAGAGCAGCAAGGCGAAACAAGAAAATATAGATTAGGTGGTGTGTAGAAAGCCAATGGCTTCCCCCACTACTGATGCCCACCATTTATATTGTGTCACGGCGCATACTACAAGCAAAAACCGGTTTGTACAAATGTCACTTGTCAGTGCTATAGATACAGGGTGCTTGTCTGAGACAAATTCCAAAGCAAAGTTCATTCTCACTCCTTGTCACTAGGTTCGTTTTAAAGATGTTTTCACATTAATGGGACACTGTGGTAAGTGATACTGTTGGCTGCCACATAATCCATTACCTGTGTGTCTGAGTTTCTCATTATTGCTAATTATGAGGACAGGCACGCTGAGGATACAGTCATTATAAAAATAAAATTAATGAGTCAAATTGCGTTTTGAACCGCGGTAGCCGAATCATTTTCCAGTTAATTATTATTTATTTAATTTAGGATTATGTGTAAAACATTCAAGTCACACCACACTTTGAGAGCGTGTTAAATTATAATGAATGTAATGAATTATTTTCACATGATATTGTCTCTCAAAAGATAAAAAAACAACCTCAAAAGTCAACCAGGGACATGTTTCATGCAGATCTGACAGATTAATATTTGCATGCACTTCACAAAGCATTTATAAATCACTACCTGCACATTCCTTTCTCCACTACTTGTGTTTAACATCATTGTTTGATTTTACTAAGCCAAAACAGACTGGTGTAATAAAGTATGGATGAAATCATACTTTAGATTTGTCCTTCAATTTGACTTTGTATTAAAAGCAAGTTGTGGGGTTTTTTTTCTTAAACTTTTGCAAGTTCAGCGCTGGCCAAACTTCACGACTTGCTAACCTGAGACTCGTTTCACAAAAGCGATTTACAAGGATTTTCACTCGCAGATCGCAATATCTTGTCAAAACGTGCTTCACAAAATGCATCGCTTGCAAAATACGAATAAAAGTGTGACTACAGACCAGTCGCACAACCAATTTCTTCCTCACAAATATGGCATTTCCTCAGATTGTGCAGAGATGGAGCAGGCTCCAGGATGAATCTTCCGTGATTGACAGCTCTGTGCTTCCTGGCAACCGGCAGCTTTCTTGGGGTTGTTGGACAATGCCATGAAATAGCCTAAGCAAAGCCTAATCTGTGGCTTTTTTGAGAATTTATTTCCCTAATTTTTACATGAAATCAATTCTATGCATATCAATGGCCATAATATTACATGCACGACTGGGAAAAAGACAGGTTTCAAAGTTTCCTGTTACGTGGATTTCTTAAAGAGCTTTAAGGTTTGACAGATTGAATAAGAGACAACTTATGTCTGGTTCTATTTAATTGCATATGCCCTTAAAATGTCCACAGGTTTGATTGAATCTTAATTAAAAAATTAAGTATGCATGAGTCATAACTAGCAGAAAAACAATCAGACTTTATCTAGAACTAGATTTTGTGGATAGAAAAAAACTAAACAAAACTTCTATATTTCTCAACCTTCGGACACTCACATGGAAAGCACCAACAAACAAAAAATACACATTAACACAAATAAATACAAAATGTGGAAATAATTCCTCTGTATGGTTGGGATGGGCAAAAAAAGCTGTTTGAAGATGAGAAATCAGAAAAGTCAAAACAGGAAACAAAATGTTGTTTCAAGGGTGACTGGTGAAGTTGCTGCATTTGGACACTCCAGTAATTGAAAGGTACAGCCAATGGTGCCGAAGATGATTCCTGTCTTTTCACAAACAACACAATGCAAACTTCTATTTACACAAAACACACTTTATTTATAAGAAAAAGCACTGTGCAATGTCCCTTTCCCCTCCAGCCAAGAGCTACTTGAATGGCATCGATTGCCGTTGAAGGTATTCTGAGATGAAGATATGACCTGGCTTCAGGTCAGGCTGCCGAGATAGCTCAAATTAGGTTTTGGCCCCCTTGCGGCTCATCAGAACAGAGTTGAATATATTTTTAATGATGAACATTTGAGATGGGATGATGTTGGAGTACTGGATAATTATTGCAGTAATGGTGATGCCATCCCCTGATTCCAAAATAAGTATTAAAGTAAACATTTTTGAATTTCAATGAACATAATATTAATTACATGTTGCTTTCCAAGTATGTCACCAATGGATATAGAAGATGAACACAAATGTCTTCTGAAATATTGCTCTCCTGTGTCCCTGACAAGCAAGGCAAATGTTGTATTTGCAATTTCAACTTACCTTGCAACTCCAGATGGGGAGTCGAAGATTTATTGGGGAATGTTTCCTGAGACCTACCTTGCAATTGGAAAGTGACGGTGAATCCTTGCAAATCCCCGTCATGAAATGAGTCCCAGAACCGAGAAAGCCGCATTTACTAATCAGCATCTTATTGCACCTTCCCCTGCATAGAAAGTGGGCATTAAATTAAACAGCCCTTCAGAGTTCATTCGGGGGGGAAAGCATTCATTTATTTTTGACAGACCTCACAAACTCTCCTATAATGACCATAACCTGTAAACATTCACAAGATGGCTCGCTGTCCTCTCGATTTGATAGTAAATCCCAGACCGGAATGTGACAATGACATGAAAATAAGCTGCTTCGCAAGGTTGTGTCCTGTCCCTTTCTTGATTGTTTCAGTTGTAATGCCTCAGCAAAAACAACCCAAGTGCACAGGATCCTTTCTCAAAAACCAGACAAAGACAAATGGTGACAATCCTACTATTTTCTACATTAAACCAAGTGGCCATGCTGCAACATGTCATATCCCATCCCCATCCAGCCCTTGGCATTGGAGGATGGCTGTGGGATTAATAAACAGGAAGGCATGGGGGAGGACACAGACAGTTCTTTTGTATCATACGACTCTGTCTAAATGGGCCCTCGCTGCCAAAATAACTAAATGTGCTGTGCATGGCCCATGCCAGGCAACTCTGGCACATTGTCACAGCAGACTTGTGCCATTCTTAAAGCAACATGCCGCACAAATAGATGGTGATCTCCCACTGTGATTTTCAGACAAAAAAGATTTTATTCTACTTTTAGTCTACTCTTTTTTTATTATTATTATTATTATTATTATTATTATTATTATTATTATTATTATTTTATTTGCTAAATAGTTAATTTAATAAATATTGGCAAGAGACCAATTAGGATGACTAAAACAATTTTTTGGGCATGCTGTGCCAAATGAAGATGAAAAAGGCATGAACTGTGGCTACTGGTTGTCTTACGGATGCATGCGTCTCCAGGACAAACATGTACGACATGAACCACTCAGGACAGGACGCACATACAGGGCCCTTTTTTCATCACAACATAAGTTCATGCAGTGCAATTTCCACCATGAATGTGCTGCACATATGACTGCATGAACACATAACACATATATGAGAAATATTTTCTTTATTTCAATTAGACTATTTGATATGCAAGCTGTGCTCAGTTATGCAGCCCAATATAAAGGTACAATAAAGGTACAATAGGTAATTTCGGACTCCTAACGGTCAAGAGAGGAATTGCAACAACAAACACCCTCAAACAAACACTTATTCTCACCACAGTCTATGAATATAAGACGTAATATAAAGTGTTATTATACAGTTCCGTGTTCTCATGCACTGTTTTTGAAAGCTGACAGTGACAAACGCGAGAGAGCCTGCCATCTTTTTGTAGTGTTCTAGTAAACAGGTGAGCTTATGAAATGTTGACTTTAGTGTGCTATACACCATTATATTTTTTTGTCTAAAGTTTTCACTTTAGCTAACCAACTATATTATGAGTAAGCAACCTAACTAGCTGGCTATATAACTAAGATATGATAGTCTACCACAAACGATGCAACTGTTACTTACAGTTTGAAACAAATAAAGGTTTAGCTAAACACGCATGATTCAACACGTAAAGAAATGAAAGGAACGTGTAGCAGCCCAAATTGTACTCCAGACAAGTGGTCACTGAAACTCTGTATACTATTGCTTGTTATCCAAGCAAATATTACATATCTAGTTATGAAACGATACCAGTTTGTTATCGGTAGCAACAAGGAAATTATCTATTAGTTAGCTTCCCGAATTTGCAAATATCCACCTGAGACACAATGCACGTGCAACTATGCTCGCTACTATGTTCATATTGCCTCAGATATTCGTAAATTTATCGAGCTAACTATGGCTAATTTGCTTGTTGCTATCGATTGTGAACTGGTATTGTTTCATAACTACATATGTAGTCTTCCTTTGGATAATAAGCAATAGTATACAGAGTTTCTGTTACCGCTTGTCTGGAGTGCAATTTGGGTAGCTGCACACAAACAATCAGAATATGCCTCCACGCCATTGGCTGTGGCAATGAAAAAACATTTTCGACGAATGAGCTTGAATTATTTTAAAGCTTTTTGGTACAGAGTGATGGCCCATCAACTGTATATTTTGAAACCCGAATTTAAGGACTATAAACACAGGCAGAGGGTGAGTCAACATGTCAGTAAGCCTTTTTCAATGATAGGAAGGTATTTACAATGGTCTTTAACACAAAAATGTACCTTTCATTTTGGCATTGTAAAGAGTTAATATCCACATTGCATTTTATGGGTTAATGAATGTAAGCTACTTGAATGAGATATCGAAGGAACATTGGAGACTGGATCTACACCCATCAAATAGTGTAAGATTCACATTTGGGAGTACATACAGGATTTGGTGCATTAAAAGTGCAGCTTCTTACTCCATACACTTAGCTCAAATTCATACGTTTGCCAGGGCTAGGTCATTGATTGAGTGAAGCTTCTGCATATTAAAAAAAATGCTCCAGATGTTGGGTGTATGTCCAGAAAGTCAAGTGCATTATTTGTGACATGCTGTGTTTTAGATGACATCGCAACAGCGGTATGATGGTTGAGGAACTGGGCTTGCAACCTAGTTGTGATTCCCAGTGAGGACGATGCCCTTCTACCCTTGAGCAAAGTACTTGACCTGAATTGCTCCAGGATACTGCATGTCCAGCTGTGTAAACGGATGGGTATAAAGAAAATAATGCATGAGAATGGGGACTGGCGGGCTACGGAGTTTCTCTTGCGAGTGTACATTCATTATTAAGTGCATGTCTTAATTAAACATAGCTAAATTGATCATTGTTTGGGGGGTTTTTTTGTAAATAGCATTGAAGAAAGCCAAGAAACAAGCACTTCATATAAATAGAAAATATGTTTTGTTTGAGGGGGAAATAAATATGAAAAGGAAAACTTCTGTCTCACCCTTGTTTTGGTGTGACAAGTAATGGTAGATAGAAAGGCTTGTAATAGAACCTCTCAGAAGCTATCATGCATTGAAGTTTGCTCTGGGACTAATTTACTGTTCTTCAAGGGAAAAATGGGGTAATAATGAAACCAAACCACTATCAGAGTTCATTTATTCATAACCAGCCTGTTATACAACTTGTTGGGTTAAAGCCTATCTTCATGGCTAGCTTTTCACAACTGCACCTCGGCTCTTACAATAGAGTCCACAGTGTTGGACGGCAGTGGACACACAGGGACCAAAGAGTTTTATCGGAGGCTGAGGGGTGTGACAGCTTGCCATTTTGCTGAGATTCCGCAATTATTCCCTCCTCTGGCCTGATTTTCCACAAACGCCAATCTCAGACACCGGAGCTGGACCTCGTCCATGCCTGACACACTCTTCACAACAACGCCAGCTTTCTACATGGAGTCCAACTCGCATTACCCGACTCTCTGCAAACTCCATGACCAGTAATACTGGCCAACTGGTGCGCAGCCATCTGTGACATCTTTGTTGACTTGAGATCAAACAGCGGGGGGAGAGACACTCAATAAAAAAGCAAATCAGTTCACTGGAACACCCGGTGATGCTGATTGGCGATCTGTATTCCTCTCTTAGTTTGGAGAAGGGATTCCGTTTTTTCTTTTCATTCTTCATTGACAGAGTGCATGACCCCATTCATATCCTCTCCGTTACAGATTATGAGTTCTGTGGTAAGATATATGAAATGTCTCAGATAAACGGCTCCTTAGTCCTGCCAGAAGAACCGCTTTTGACAGGTTATGGTGCCAAGTTCTTCTGGTCTATGAAGAGACGTCAGCCGTCTCATACATACATCAAGCCAGTGATTATGCAGTTTGTGTTGTTCCTTTATTATAAATGCTGCCTGAACAGCATTGCAGTAAATGCCAGGAACGATTTTCTCCTGAATATTACCTTAGCTGCTTCCGGTATCACTGGCAATGCGTATGTGCTGAATTTAAGTAATGCTCTGCATCAAAAATGCCAGAGAACTCATCTGTGGAAAATACTGTTATGGAGGAGACATCCCCAAAGGCATTGCTGTTACGTAATGACATGAACGGGAGACATTCATTCACTGCTTGGCAGCAGGTTCACCGCATGACAGCTTTGCAACTTTGTCCTGAATGGCCTCAGCAACAGTGAAGCCGTCACACGGTGACAAACCGGAATATTGTCTAAGGACATGGCAGAAGTAACAGGCTCGTGCTATGAGTGCAGAAGAGTGTAGGTAAGAGGTTAAAATGGCAAAGCAATAAAACGTGTTAGTCTGATGTCCGTTGGAATGGGACAGATGGCACAATCAGCGATATGGATGGCTGTCACTCTCGGACGGCCAAAGAGGCTAGATTACACAGCCACCATGATCCACCAAAGCAGCGCACGGTGGTTTCACTGACAGAGCAGCCCAATCCATCACCGATTGCTCTCACGCTTACAAAAATCAAGCAGTGGGATAAAAATGCTGTGTTATTAATATGCAAATCAAACTAAATGACATGACTTTCATTTTGAAAGAAGCATTAATGTCCCTACTACGTTATGATTTCATGGGACACTGTGGTCTCAGATCAATATTATTCTTTCATCTTATTAATAATCCATGCATTTTTAACTAAGTCGCTTTCCATGAATAATGTATACCTGCCTTGTCAATTTTCCATTTATTTTTTGTAAGTTAAATTATAAATGAAGGGGGTGGGGAAGGGAGAAATCTATTCTGTAATCTATTCCTCCTACAGTATCTCTACAGTAAAACACAAGGTTTTTGTGACGTTTTCCCCCTCCACTCAGTTTGTTTCAACCTTAGTCTTTTCCTTTCATCCAAAAATAACTGAACTAACTGAACTGAAGTATAGCCATGTTTCTGTATTGCATCAAACCAATGAGTCAACTCGAGAGAGGTGGCTTGTGCCAAAGAGCCACAGAAACCTGATTTTACAAACAGCCCTGCAGTCAATTTCACCCTGTCACCTCATAGCCACTTTGAAACTGCCCTTCATGCAAGCAGTGCCAGCTTAAAGCAGGGAACATGCAACAGGTGCTATTTTAATACAGGAGGGCAAATACCAAGGTGAAATGTGAGCAGCTCAAGCTAGCTCAGGAAGCTATTCCCTCTCTGCTTTCTTCCCACTGTCATGGTTCAAGCTGTTCCCTGGTAATGTTCTATATTTTCTAAACTTAAAATTGGTTCGCGTGACATATCATAAAAGCCTTACACTAATATGTGTAATGTAAAATTGATACTTTCCAGTGTTTCTTATTTGAATTTGTTTGTTTGAGTTTTTGTGGGCAGTGGCTACAAAGATGTCATTCAAATTCAGTACAAAATACAAAGGACTAAAAAGGACTATTAATTAATCTACTTTTTATACTTCATGATTGAATGCATTTGCTTTATTTATAAACTGTTGAAACTTTTTGGCAAAATAAAAACTAAAAATGGGATGTGGTAAAAAAAAAAAGAGACTAAGACTATCCAATACATAAGCTTTTCAATGTGCAAGATTTTAAAATTTGTTTTGTCACCATGGGCAGAGCAGCATCCCCTGAGTAATGAAATAAGTATTTTTGCTTTTCAAAATGTATTTTTTTCTGAAAGGGCAGTTCCAGTGCTATTATGGTGTGTACTTGAACACTCAAGAGGAAGAAATGAGCCTATCTATCCAAATATCCTTCTGTGAGTTTTGACTAAATCTAGATCAACATGTCTCGAATCCAAGGCACTGTTTTGGCTTCTACAAATATTTATTTTGATTTCACCACCATGGGGATGAAGAAGTCAGAAACATGGGAGGGGGGAGGGAGGTGGAAAGTTTGCATGAATAAGAGTTTTGAAGCACCCTCATTGGCGCATGATAAAGTTGATTGGCAGGATAATTTACAATCAAAGCACAAATCACCTGTCGATATATACGAAAATATTCAGGGCAGGGCTTCTGCTATCATTGTTTTTTCCATTTACAGAACAACAGAATGCCTGCCATACATGCTGCACTGGTCCTTCTTGCCACTTCTCATCAGACTTGGTGAGATTGGTGTGATTGCTTTCGCTACTCTCTTCTCCTCTTGTTATTATTTATTTTTATATATCTCTGTGTCAGATTACTTTTGAAATAGGAAGCATTCCTTTGTCAGTGTGGTTCAAGACATGGTGGAGAAACAAAGGCAGGCCTATTTAATGGACATCTGGTCTCAACTCTGCTTTACTCGTAAAAGCAAGAAACTCCAAATTCCATCTGGTGTGTCTTCCATTCCAAATTCTTTGTGCCTTCTGTTAGTTTGTGAAAGGCAGACTTTATTATATGTGCTTTAAATTGTACCCTTTTCAGCACCAAAGGGGCTACATTTGGGCTACATTTGTAGCATAGTATATTAGCTGTTTGAACAAAGATGTCAGTTGGGATAACAGTACATCTTTCAGTTGACATTAACAGTTTTGGACACAGAAGTGGGAGGTGGTTTGCTATCCAGCTCTCCTGATGTTATCAAGTCTGCGATGCAATTGGCAATCCTGTTTGGCAAGCGGGTCCCAACCAGAAGGAGGAAGATTAAAGCGCAACAATGATCAAGAAGTATCAAGAAGTAGGGGTCTGAGAATGGGTTGAATCAGCATGGACAGATGGGAAAGAACATGACTCAGGAACCTGTGGCACATGTTAATCAACGTGAGCACAATTTAATCACGTTGAATGCAAATGAGGAAATGATCATATTTGCACTGTAATTATATCACAGTGAGATTTCACTAAGGATGAAGCGTTAGATCTTCATATTGACATAAGTCTAGCTATTATACTTATTTCAAGTGGAGGTGGTTTTTCAGAAGGAGACTTTTTTTTTCACAACTGCCTTAATATGTGATAGACATAACATTAGAATCTGCTTCATCATTTCTTACAGAAAGATATGAAAGTGCACTTATATGTCCAGAGGTGGGTAGTAATGTATTACATTTACTCTGTTAAATTTACTTAAGTATGTTTTTATGCACATCTCTGAGTTTCAAGGCCAGAGAGGAAGAGGCCGAGCTCACTTTGTGAAACCTAAAATCCTGACTTTATCACAAAATGTCAATAGACTAGTGAGTGGTTTCATGTTTCATTTGGTTCTTATGCCTCCGAAGATCTCTATTTGTTGGTTTTTCCACAATAATTACATGTTGTTCATACAACATATGTGAGCACTCTATACAAAGTGGTCTGAAATACTTGCAGGTTCTGACAGAAGTGGGGCAGCAGTGCCCTTTTTCTGAACAGTCTGTTTCCGGAAGTAAATACAGTACCATAATAAATGCATAAATACTTGCCAGAGGGAAATTTGAATCGTTATGTTTTGTTTCTATTTATACACAACTCTTTGTAAGGGGTACAATTTCTGTCTCTTTTTCTCAGAATGTGGACAACCCTGGTGTAAAATTCAACTATGGATTTTAATGAAACATGAAACCAAGTACTTAAGTAGGTTCATCAGTAGATACTTTCGTACTCACATAGTTATTTGGATGACTACTTTTACTCAAGTAATTATTCTTTTAAAGCAACTATACTTTACCTTGTGTGTTTTTGGCTACTCTACCCTTTAACTTAACGATGCCTAACAGAAACCTTATAGAAAGTAACATACCACTGTTTAACAGAGATACATTTATTACTGTCAATATCACTAGAGTGGGAGGAGTTTCTAGAGTGGTGCCAGCACTTACAATAGCTTAGAGTTCTACAGAGTGACACTCAAGTCACCACACCATCCCAGAGAGAGGGAGCATTACATACAGTCAGTCTAATAAATACTTCTGATATATATCTCCAAGGAATTCAATTTCTATCAGCTTCTATCCGCAAAATGCCTACAAAGGATTCCTGCAAAAGACAAAGTTGTCCATGTTTCAACATAGCAAGTTTATTTTTTTTTTAAAGCTGAGCTTTATTTTCTCTCTTTCTCTCTCTAATGGCCAGGCTAGAACAACACAATACAACAAGGAAATTAAAAAATGAAAATCTAGTAGTTATTTCTAATAAGCCTCCCATGGGCAAACAGCATTAGACGGTCTCTTAAATGGTACAGAGAAGATAAAGCCTGCTTGAACAGGATTCTCATGAGCGCTATTGGAAATAATACATTGTGCTCTCAGGAAACCGCCGTGGTGTTATCAGCTTTACATAAGGCATATTTTTCATGAAAAGCAGTGCAGGTTCTTTCAGTTATACATGCCTGGGTTTTCCGAATCAAGGGTTATTTGATTCAGGGTGAGGCTTTCAAGACAAATTAAATTGTCATTATTATCATAAGGCATATCTTCTTTTGGCAATCTATCTGTTACTGTAAAAATGTATTTAGCAAAGCAAGAATTTCTAAAGCCCAGATTTCCTCTGTGGGCAAACTGCCCATCACATTCAATTACAAAAGAGCGGGCAGTTTGCCCAGCATATAAAGTACTGACCTGAGTATCTCAGACCTATTGGCTGCCTCAGATTACATAGAAAGAAAATTCCCATTGTGGCCTTTGAAAATAACAATGCTGTATTTACAGTAGCATACTTTCACTATTTTAAAATTACTGTCCCCTCACCTATAGTTTTGCATTCCTCAGCATACCAGGACCAAAACAAACAATTTATTTCTAAACGCTGTGTTGTCCAGCCTTCTGTAAACAAGAAATACAACCTTTTTTGAAATGCCGAACTGGAGATTATTTATATGTCGCTAAACTATACCTATGTTGAGTATCTTCCTAAGCAGCATTGTGAGGTGAGATGCTATGGGGGAAATACAATGAATATTCACAAACTGGAAAGGACCCTGGGATACAACTTTTTTGCTGAGGCTTACTATAATGACGACCTCAAATTGAAAGCCAACAAAATGTAAAATAAAAATAAAAAAGAAGAATCAGCAAATTCAGCTTTTTGTATATCTGGTACAGGGCTAAGGCTGCTAAGCAATGCTAATTCAGTAACAAAAGCATGAATGATGACTGGGAGAAAGAGGGATAAATAACTAATAAACAACTAATTAGAAATACAGTACAAGTACAGTAAAATCCAGTTCTTAATTTCTGCCTTGGTCATGTTGTTATGATTTAATTCTTCAAATAATATAATCAGTGTTGATTGATAATGGTGGTTCACTTTTGTGCGTAGAAAATGTATGTGCTGTACAGATTTGCACATTGATAACCACACATTCATCACAATTTGCCATCACTGCTACACAATGGTGCCTGCCAAGGTAGTTCTTACTGTATTTGTGTGCAACCAACACCCATTTAAATACCAATATGCCATGGTTGCCATTCGTTACAAAGAAAGAAAATAAAGATAACGCAATTAATGGAAGTAAGCCACCATCCCCCATACCTATAAAAAATAAAAATAAAAAAAGAAACAGGAAGGAAACACAAAAACAAACAAAAGAAACCCTGAACATAGGCAGGTTGTGCAATTCATTGAGAGATGTCAGCACATCCCTTACCAAGTGGCCATGATATACATCAATAACGCACCTGTGGGAGATCAACCAAACGCATTGTGGGGGTCACTGTGGTGCAAAGGTAATATATAGAGAGAAGTGAAAAGGACAGGTGACTGCCATACAAAGGTGACTGCCGAGGTTTTACTGTATGCCATTGTCCTTTCCTTGTCCCTTACTTTACATCATCCCTGGCAACTGATCCCATCTGAACGATATTAACCTCACTAATCTTAAGATAAAATTTCAGAAGTGTTCAGTTTTATGGTGGTCAGGGAGTTGAAAGCATTGAATATCTTTCTGTTAATAGTTCAAAAGCATGGACTGAATGCCACATAAAAGTCTAAGCACAGACACAATCTGAAAAAACAGAAGTACTTGCATCGCACAAATAGGCACAGACTGACATTATAAGCAGGTGAAAAGTACTTTTGATTGACAGTGGTGTCTCCTTAAGTCGGACTATGCAATTATGCATGGGGACATATGGAAGAGTGCACAAAAGGGACTTCAAATCCTCAAAGCAATATAAAAATCTTCATAAGAAATAGACCTCACAATGAACTTTTCAACCCCCTCAAGTATCAGATTCTAGTTCAAGGACTAAACATAGCATCATCCAAAGGAGGACAGATCGCAAGAAAACGTGATGCGTCGACGCCTTACGAGAAGTCGCCGAGCAGTGGGATCCTCGGGGAGCTGGCCTAAAGTTATTGAATCAGCAGGACATCAAACAAGATTGCCCTCTTGTTTGTGCTTAATAAGGGGCATTCAATGAGAATGAAAGAGATTGAAAAATACTAAAGCTTCATTGCATATTCTAAAACTTTGCTACTCAGGGAAATGAAATGAGAGCCTTCCGTTCTACTCTGTGATTCCTTTATATGCTACGGCATTTGAGACAATTATGGATTCAACAGCATGGTTGGGTAGAAAATAATCTGATTAAAATTGCACCTGTGAGACTCAACAGAGCCATATCCATTTTCAACTGAGGAAATTAGAAAATACTTTTTCTGGAAGGTTAAATCTGTTAAAGTGCTTTGTACTTAGTAAGGTACATACATGCATGTACAAACAGTGTTTGTTTCACAAAAAAATTGGTTTTATTTATTCAAAGAGCTGTTACAGCATTGAAAATCCATAGTCGAGAAATTCTGTATATCAGGAAGGGCAAACGATTACTGGCAAAGTTTATTCAATAAGTGTATTAATAAAAAAGGTGTATTAATAAGAAAAACATTGTCATATGAAGGACTTTCCTTGAATATACAGTATATAGGTATAATATTTCCAGTCATCTTGCATTGCAAAGGATACTGATATCCATACATGTTACATAGATGAAAGCAGTGTAGCTTTAATGCATATACTTTGTAATGTTATGTTCTTACATTAGACACTATTCTTTCCCTCAAATATGATAACTAAGATAACTATCTATATGGTTTTGAAGCTGGTAAGATAGTCTATGTCCTGGAATATTCCAAACATACTTCTCTTCTGAGCTGGTTGTAAATACAGTTCAGTTGCATAATGTTTGTTTGCAGTATGTGTCATGAAATAGCAAAAGCAGAAAATGAAAGGAGAATGTTTTAGGTGTCAGCAGTAAGTAGACTCAACAGTGACTACTGCACCCATCAGGGCAGAACCAAAGGTGCAGAACACTCAGGATAGTTATCTCTGGAAAGTATAACAATAAAAAACACAGGATTTGATCACATAAAAATTGATCAAGAAGTTATCACAGTACTAATCTGTTGAAGAATAAGTGTGAAATGTGTTCTCTACCAGTGCCAGTATCAGTGAATGATTCAGTGTCAGAAATTGTATTAGATTTACTTGACTGCTCTCCAAGTCCTCAAAAGAGTTCATTTGAGATGGGTACATTTTAATACTGTACACAAATGCAGGCTTGTAACTATGCAAGTCCTTCTTACTGGTCCTTCAAGATAAAGTGGGAATGCCATTTATTTAACTGGACCTAAACTATTTTTCTCTTGGTATAAGGAAGCCTTGTGTGCACACAGCTTTTAAAAGGCGGGAGGTGTATGTGGCATTAGAAACACACAACGGGCAAAGCTTGCCTGTATTTTTGATGAGGCTGTGTCATAGCATTTTGAATTATTATTATTCAAAAGTAAAAAAAAATGTATCTCCTTTAGGCAGGGAGATGGTTCAATTGTAAACCATTTCAAACAATGAAACAGATGAAGAACCAAGTGGAAGAAGACACAACCTCAGTACTGAAGAGGTTCGGAAATTTTCCCTGCCAACTCAAAGACACTAATTGCCCTCCTGACAGGTCCTGGCAGGGTGATATAGCAGTACGCTTCTTCAGAGAGGGGAACCGCCAGTGTCGGTCGTCCTCAGACATGCCCGGTATGTTCACAGGCCATCTATTTTAAAAGTAACACCGAGCAGCCTCCAAGCACTGGGACTAGGTGATAAAAATGAGGAAACCCAAAATGAGATGCTATGCTGTGAAGCCTGGATGCCACAAGCAGCCTGCAGAACTGAGACTCCTCTGAGGAAAGGTCCACACCAGCATTGCTCTTGATCCTGCGCGGTTGAAAAGATCACGCCGATTCTGTGTGCGGTAGAGCAAGGTGCACAGCATCCCACGAGCGCCGGAGAAAAGGTGATTAGCAGCTACAATTAGTCAGATTTAAAGGGGGGTCACTGCTTTCTCTGGCGCATCATGGTTTGATGGGTACAGACCATTAAAACTAGAAGCCATGTTGCGACAGGGTGGAGGGAGAGAGGGAGCACTCGACGCATGACTGGGCGACTTAATTCGAGTAAGCTTTTTCAATCATGCTGATCTTTCTCTTACAAGGCGGCAGACGAAGAAAAGCAAAAGGTTAATTAATGCCGGGGAAAAGATAGGAGGCTGTAAGGGTGTGAGAAGCGGGAAGAAGCGGGAAGAAAGGAGGGGGTGAGAGATGAAAATGCAGAATTTTGACAGTAAGGTAGGTGGATCTGAGTGTCTGCGGAGAACAGTCGGGAGTTAATTACCCGGCTGTGATAGTCCTCGGCTTGCCATAGTTAAGGCCCCCGGTCACGTTTCCACCGCACCTCCAATCTGCTGCGACAAAATAAAAATCTCAGCGTTACTGTAATGGGAAGCGACTCAACATATAGCCTATCATGTGTAATATTAGAGCCGGTATTAGATGGTGACTTTCATTTCATTTTGGCCCTTAATTAGAATGAGGCGACCGATTCTCAACCTCCGCTCTGTCATACAGGGCAAGAGGCTAGACCAGAATGCAATACTGTTGGATGTGATACAGAAGACTGAATTGAGATCAATTGAGAATTGCCCTGTTTACTGCATTACATGCCTTGTCTTTAAGGGCTTCTGGCTTAAAAAAAGGTAGCATTTGTTTGGTCTTTTTGAATGGCATACTATAGAGGGTGTATGCTGAATGGATTATGCCTATTATCCACACTAGGGCTTAAAATTGGATGGTGCTATTTTAAACTTCTTGACAGCTCAGTGAGACTGTTTCAACTCATAGGGGAGTGGGAGGGGTTGTGAAGTCACCAAGCATCATCAAATGACATAAATCAGACATTTGAGTTACTTTGCATGACTCCACTTTTGTCTGGCACCTAATTAGACATTTACTTACACAAGGAATGCCAAGTGAAGCACAAAAGCAGACAGCAAATCTGTTAACAATCAAAAATATTCAGGTTCCTGAAGGCTATTTGCTACATCAACATGAAATACGTCTGCCCAGCAGCAAGTATGAACTATACATAATTGATGAGATGATGATTATGTTGTGCGTAAGCGTCCCCTACTGTGAGCATGTGATTGATGCACAAACATTACCATTCCCAACCACTTCATTTATTTGCATTTTCAGGGACAGCCTTCAGTCATTTCACTGATGAGAACATGCCATTCAGTTAATCTAGGCTCATAATTCTACTGATAGTACAGACTGCACAGACTGCTTCTACTATGAAATAAAATCCTGGCAACATGGCAACCAGATTCAAATGTGGTGGATGCAATTTT
Source organism: Conger conger (assembly GCF_963514075.1). Classification (NCBI taxonomy): domain Eukaryota; kingdom Metazoa; phylum Chordata; class Actinopteri; order Anguilliformes; family Congridae; genus Conger; species Conger conger. The sequence continues at coordinate 28,656,677 of NC_083770.1, forward strand.
AATTGATGTTTCGACTGCTCCAGTAACCCATTTCCCCAGGTGTGCACTTTGACCCTAAGTCTATTACAGTCTGCTGCATTTTGTTGTTTTGCTTTTTTAATTGACCCAGATGTCCAAACACTCTCTTATTCTTCTCATGACATTGAATCATTCATTCATTATCTTTACATTAACCATTATCTTTCATGGCCTGACTGCCATCACCTTGTATGTGAAATATTTCCAAATGTTTGTGTGTGCATGTGTGTGTGCATGTGTGTATACTTTTTTCATTTTGGCACTATGTGAATGTATTGTCGTAAAATGAAATATAATTTCATCAGGTGGAGTGGTAATTTGTGCATATTTGTTTTCTTTTTCTTTTTTGCAGAAAGAAAATAAACCATACTGATATTATACCTGGCCAATTTTCTTATTTTAAAAATACACATACCTAAAGTGATTTGTCTTTTTGCCCAATATACACTCAGTGAGAACTTTATTATGTATTTATTAGCCTATCCACTTAGAGGTTTGACTCTGATTCTATGTTCAGAGATGCTCTTCTGCATACCACTATTGTAATGCATTGTTATTTGCATTACTGTCACCTTCGCCTAGTCTGGCCCTTCTCCTCTGACCTCTCATTAACAAGGCGTTTCTGCAGGCAGAACTGCTGCTCACTGGATGTTTTTTGTTTTTGTGGTTGTGGTTGTGTCCAAGGAGATCAGCAGTTTTTTATATACTCAAACCACCCTGTCTAGCATTAATAATCATTCCACAGTCAAAGTCACTTTCTTCCCCATTCTGACATTTGGCCTGAAAAACTGCTGAACCTCTTGACCAAATCTACATGCTTTTACGCATTTCTCGCATGATTGGCTGATTAAATATTTGCATTAACAAGCTGGTGTACAGCTTAATAAAGTGGTCACTGAGTGTTGTGCCTATAAATAGCTAATTAATTGCACATATTAGTCAAACTACTAAGCAAGTCTGAGCTTGATAAAATATGATTTCATTTTTTTCTATAAACCAAGATAATTATGGCCTAAAATCAGTGGAGTCTGGTGAGCTGAAAATTGGTGGGACACAAGACTTTCCTTTAAACTGATCATTGATCTCAATCTGCTTTCATTCATTTTCCTTGATTAAAAAGTGTGCTAACGATTAATCAATCGGAGATTAACACACAGCTTCTTCAAATGTGTTAAGGAGTTTAAATGATAAATAGAATTTAGAAAACCTGTTTTAATCACTAAGCAGTGGCAGAGACTTCTGATTTTCCTTGGGCATCAATACAACGATTAACTCACAAAATACTCAGTACCATCAGATATAGCTACCTCTCCTTTAGTGCATACATTTATTTACAAAATTGTGCACATTTTATCAACATGATTTGAGACACTTCTTCCTCACACTCACACTGGGAAAATAGACTGCGAAAGATCTGCAATGTATACATAGATTGTTTACAATCTTAAGCGCAAATTTAGTTTTTACCCGTTATTCTGGAAGCAAACATGGTAGATAACAGAGTGGTCTATCTTTTTTTGATAAGTGTAGGCTATTTAGCAATTTAAAATAGATTTTTAACAACAACCAAAAATATTTATGATTTAAACCCGCTTTGAAGAAGCTTTGTGTTACCTGCCAGTTGTTTAGTCCTCTCATTGCCATGCTTGTTAATCAAGAGAAATTAATGAAAACAGGTTAAGATCAATGATTAGTTTAAAGTCAACCAATTTTCCTTTAAACCCCACCAACTTTCAGCTCACCAGAAGTCAGTGCCTAAAATTATCCCATCCTATAAGGGAATCCTTTCATTTGTATTTGCATGTTTCCCTTGTTGTGAGGAGAGAAGAGGAGTTCACCTAAGGCACCTCCATGAAAAGCTCTGTAAAAAGCAAAAGTTATTTAAGTGATGTTCAGAAAGGTGTCAGATCAAATGCTTTTTTTGCCATGTGAAAGAAGAACCACTTCATCTGATCAGTTCCCTGAAGTCTTGGCTTACAGTAATTTGATTGTTATTTTATTGTCCTTGCTATTCAATGCAGCAATAAAGTTGTTTTGATATGACAGAAATAGGAGCATTGCTGTCTCCTCACTAACACTTCATTTGATTTGCATTAGCATACTTTGCTATGCGCTATCGTCTAGCATAACTGCCATTATTCAATTTACAGTGCTCCCGGACTAAATCTAAGACAATGATCATGTTAACTGGTTATTTTTCCCCAATAAAAATTCAAATATCTCTTAGAACGAATGAAGCAGATGGTACAATAGCAAGCTTCTTATACCAGAAATAATGGCACACTTGAATATAAAAGCCATATACTTCCTTCATAGACAGCACATTCATAAACATAAGCACAACATAAGCATTTCTAAGTTCTTGTGTAAACAATGCTAATAGCCATATTGTGTGTTGTGCTACTATTGATACAGTGAATGACATTACCATGTGCCTATGTAGTGCCTTGTAGTTCTTCAGAAAGTAACATACACAGTAGTTCTTATGAAGGATTTATACCTCTTATGTATGTAGATACACATGCTTTTTTTTCTGAAATAAATCATGATGCGGTTGCAAGGCAGTGGCTCCAAATTACCCAGTACACCAGGCAGTAACAAATAATATAAATAAAAAATATTTTTAGGATATAATGTATTCCGCTTGGTTAATGTAGTAAACACCCCCATACTAACTCACAGGAACAAATATGACCTGTCAACAGAAATTGACAGCACAAAGTGCTCCATATAACTTTAATACTATCATTGGTAGAACACTGACACAAGCCTCTACAGTTGACAAAGATGTCAGCGCTGCGGGAAAGCACAGAGAGAATGTGACATTTTAAGGACGCTTTGAACGTTTGCTTCTTCTCCACATGGATTCCCCAACACAGACATCCAAATTAATTGAGAATCACCTGAATTTCCAAAGACAGCTGAGGTCGGCAAATGTTTGTCCAGATGTCTGTTAAATGAAATACAGCATCAAATACAGCCATCACACCAATCTTCTATTTGCCTCTGTTTTGAACTGAAATCAATGCTTTCAACAGCAGCAGGGTAATAGCTAGCATACACATGATTGCTGTTGATGTTGAACTTTGGAAAATCAAACCCAGCAGTAGCAAGAAATAAGAAGAATAAGAATGCACGCTTTCACCTGCTCAGAAAGCAATAACTTGCGATCTCATGTGAAAAAATAATCATAATAATCAATAATCAAGCTTTTGTCCAGGACACAATCAAATGACCACACTGTGAATTATTTTCGGTTGCACAAGATAACAGAGATAACAGTGCATTTTTACATGTATAATGCAGTTAACAAATCCATAACCGGGCCATAGTAGTGCCAATATAGATATATATATGTATATATATATATATATATATATATATATATATATATATATATATATATAGATATAGATATATAGATAACCAATATGCTGCAATATTTGCATTTCACATTTACTGTTTCCATTATTCTGAGGGTCGTCCCTCTGTAAAGGGTTTTTTTTCATCACCTGCTCTGCCCTCCTCACCTCTAATCCATAAAGGACAGTTAAACCAGTTAAAGAAGTTAGGCTTCTTGCTATGATATGAAATATATATCTAAGATTAGGCCTTTCTGTGGTTAATCTAGGAAAGGTGTTACATGCTTTCATTTCTTCTTGGAATGATTATTGCAATATTATTTTCTCATACCCAAGCTAAAATGTCTTATCCCATCTGGTAGATATTTTTTCCCATGTGTGTTATAGTTCCAACCGTCTAATGTTTCTCGTTTTTACTATTTCTTCCCGCACGTGTATTTCAAATATACATGATACCTTGTGTAAATAAGACTGCTTCGGAGGTGTATTTGAGGTAGGCTAGTGACTCCTATAGGCTTTGAATCTTTATGCTAAGCTAAAACATTACATCATGCTAACATTGAAACCGAATACATGAACTGAATACACAAAAATTAAATGGAACATCTCGTTTGACTGAGTTGGGTAAGTCAGAAAAAAGGTATACTTCCCAAATTGTAACTGTATTAATTTAAAGAGAGACACACACAAGCACACACACGCCCAGGTGCACACACACACACACACACACACACGCACATACGCTTGCACACACACACTTACACCCACGCTGGCATTTATATGTAATCAGCCTTAGAGGAATCAGACACATAAGTTTAATGATAATGAATCATTTTACAAATATGTTAATGTTAAATCACATTAAGATTCATAAGGAAGCTCTTCTAGCTGATGAGACTTAAAAACATGAGGGCTGTCCAACTGAGCATAATTGTATTAGTGATCATCAAATAATCAAACACCACAGGAAATTAAGGATTTCAAGTTAAAAAGAAATTGCTGGACAGATGCAGAACTTCTTATTTATATGAATACTATTACTAGTAGTATGAAATCTACTGTATATTAAGGACTGCATGGTTACATAGTAGTGCCTAGCATCTCTTCTCTGCTAACTACCACATTGCTTTCTTTTCTTATAAGCCTAATCATCCTTGTGTGTGAACCTGGCTCATACCTATGTAATAGCTACAATCACAGCTCTCCCACTCAGTCCTCTGTTTGTCTTGACCAGCTGGAGCTTCTGCAGTTTGACTCAGTAGAAAGCTGATGGTAAAATGACATTTTCTACAGTGCATGTACTTAATCATGTAGATAACCAAGATTACATTTTTAGTAATAAATATCTACAGTAACATCGTGTAATGTGTCATTGTCCGGTCAAATGATGCAGTCGTTAATTCTGTATTCAGATAATGACATGTCATAAATCAAAGCATTTGTTGAACTTGGCCATTGATTTATTTTTATTTTTTTATATTTGTAACCTGTAATCTTATTTCCCTTCACTTAGTATTTTTCCTCACAATTTTTAATCAATATTTTCATAATCACACTCTCAAAGCAATGCAGCTTCCCTTGGAATGCAAAATAACTCATTGTAAATGTAAAAGTCAAGTACGAGTGATCCTGCTCCAAGCTGAAAGGAGAGTATGGTTAGCTGGTGGCTAACAACATTGCGGCTGAAAACTGTGCAACAGCATTTTGTGCAAATCACAGATTTATCAAAACGCATTTCAAAAGAGAATACAATTGCCAGAGTACTCCTGCATGCACTGCTCCCCTTTGCTTACTCCAAGTCACACAATCAAAGCAAGACCAATGCCAGAACTTAATGCAGTAAACTGAGACAAGACTGCCATCTGCTTTTCGTACAGCAGAAAGCAGGCCATATTACTGGGCACAGTCAGTGTATTAAAGGACTCACTCCTCTGGGTCAAAATTAGGGGGTCAATTCCCAGATATGTGTACAGGTTTTCATTCCAAATGTTATGATTCAGCCCCCAAACCCTCCCATAATTAGGAAATCAACACTATCAAGTGGGATAGACCATAACTGCAACCACAGTAAAACCTAAAAAAAATGTGCATAAAAGGTAGTAGAAATATGTAATTAAATACTGTAATAATATTTTGAAAATGAGATTTTAAGATACTACACTTTCATATGGACATAAAGTCTACTTTGGCAATTCTATTTGCTGAATCCTTTTTTCATGAATGTGCAACAATTAAAGTATACTGTATGTTTCAACTGAGACGCTTGCATTAACAGAGTCTGTTTGCAACCATTAGGACAAATGCAAATAGACTACTTGTTTGTGCAACAAACAAATGAATAGTTAGGGACTTTCTATTCTTATTCTGATAACTTGATGTAGAACAATGTGGTCTAGAATAGAACGCTGTGTTCCTCCCACCCCTCCCCACTGGCTCCCCCGTCTCTGTCACAGATGATACCACATGTGGCTATGTTCCCTCTATCCTGTGCTATAATTACACACTGAAGACAATCTGTATTTGCATGGTTTATGTTTTCTTCATCCACTAGAGTGTGCTGTGCCTTTATAAATCCAATTTCTCAAGGCTTCGGTATCTTCAATGTGTTCTTTCAATAACTGGTTTACGATGAATAGAATTCCATGCATAACTCATCTCCGATTTGAATTCATAGCCGTGGAGTCCCATACACCCACATATGCACTAATTTTGTGAAATGTACACTCAGTACACTCAGTGAGCGCTTTATTATGTATTTATTAGGCTTATTTTTTAGACTTCTACTGCTGTAGCATATCCACTTAGAGTTATGAAGAGTTGTGTGTTCAGAAAGGCTCTTCTGCATACCACTGTAATGTGTGGTTATTTGCGTTGATGTCACCTTCCTGTCAGCTTTGACCAGTCTGGCCATTCTCCTCTGACGTCTCTCATTAACAAGGCATTTCTGACGGCAGAACTGCTGCTCACAGGATTTTATTTTTTGCACCATTCTTTGCAAACTCTAGAGACTAGTGTGCATGAAAATCCCAGGAGATCTGCAGTTTCTGAGATACTCAAACCACCCTTGTTCCTCTGTCAGCCACCAACAATCATTCCATGGTCAAAGTCACTTAGAATTTTTTTCCCCTATTCTGTAGGTTGATGAACTGAAGCTCCTGACCCTTAACTACATGATTGTATGCATTGCACTGCTACCAAACAATTGGCTGATTAGATAGTTGCCTGAATAAGTAGGTCTAATGTAAAAATGTTCCTAATAAAGTGCTTGGTGAGTGTATATTCAAGTACAGTCAACTTGGAGCAGATTTACTCACAGAAAATTATAGCTAATTCATGTTGGAATTCCTAAGGTGAACAAATGTTGGAATTCTTAATGTTAAGCAAAACTGTGGACAAGAGGTGGGGAAAGAGTTTTATATAGTAAAACATAGGCAAATATAGCAAACATAAAGACATTTAGCCAACAACATCATCCATCCATCCATCCATCCATTATCTGAACCCGCTTATCCTCAACAGGGTCGCAGGGGAGCCTATCCCAGCATACATTGGGCGAAAGGCAGGAATATACCCTGGACAGGTCGCCAGTCCATCGCAGGGCACACACACCATTCACTCACACACTCATACCTATGGGCAATTTAGACTCTCCAATCAGCCTAAACTGCATGTCTTTGGACTGTGGGAGGAAACCAGAGTACCCAGAGGAAACCCACGTAGACACGGGGAGAACATGTAAACTCCACACAGACAGGCCCCGGCCGACGGGGATTCGAACCCGGGACCTCCTTGCTGTGAGGCAGCAGTGCTACCCACTGTGCCATCCGTGCTTCCCTCCAACAACATCATGTACAGCTTAATCTAGTCCCACCCCCCCAAATCCCATAGAGATCCACAGGCAAAAAGTTGTATTATCACTTGTAGGACAACCTGAAAATAAAATATCCTGACTATGATGATGTCAATAGGTCACAGACATCAGGATGTCATGGCCTGCAAAGAATATGCAACAAAATACTGAACATGATTACTTTCATTTGCAAAACATTGCTGTCTCCCAAATATTATAGTGACCTAAAATGGGGGGACTATGTATAAACACTGCTGTAATTTCTAAAAATGTTCTTCATTCAAAATTTTAATAAAAACAATAATGCACTTTAACCACATGTGTCATGTGAACCTCAAATTGTGGAGTACAGAGGCAAATAAATAAATGATGGGTCTTTGTCCCAAACATCCTAAACGTCCTAAATCCTGTATGTAATTCACATTTATATTTACTGATTTCTCTTTAAACCTAATTAATGTGATGAAGTCTACAAAATGATATTTACTGCGCTCCAATTGTTCGACTGAACTAGACATATAAGAAAGGTGCTATGGTATAAGGTATAATCACCCGGCGGTAATCCCTATTGTGTTGGTGTCAGTGTTGGTCCCCAGCTCTCCCTGGGGCGATGCCAGCCACCCTGCGCCCCCTCCCCTCCCCTCCCCCACCCCCCCATCGCCACACCCCTTCCTGATCTATTTGGACTCCTGGATGTGTGGATGAACGCTCTCTGAATCCTGACAAGAAAACACATTTACGTGCGCGGCAAACACGAAGGGCACAGCCTCCTTCATTATCTCCGGCTTGCAGTGCGGAGATGCAGAACATTAATCACTGCTGTGAGTCCGGGAGACGTGGCGGGCGGATAGAATCCCAGCCCGCTCTCCCGGTGTAGGCTCGGCCGCTGGGAGGCTGCTAGCGGGAATACCCCTGCCACCCACTCGTGCTATCCAGTGCTGTGTCGCAGCCAGTACCAGGAGAGATCAATGGCATTCAATGCTCCCTTTTAACTCGGGAATGTAGGCTTACGGCCCCGGCCGTCAATATGCCATTCAAGGAGTAATGGCTCTCGAGAGCCTGGCTCACGGTAGCCCTTCAGTCCTCTAAGTTATCTACTAATCAGGACAGATGATCCACACTTGTGTTCTTTGGCCCTTTTGCTAATAGGCCCCTGGGGCTAACACATTGAGAGTATCTTGTTTCTGTCCGTCTCCAACTGTTCAGCACAGAGCATCCCTCAGAGAAAGTGCTTATTACAGACTGTCACCGATTGTTCCACCTATCCCCCTCTCCAGCCAATCTGGGCCCATGGATACAGACAGTATGCCGCACACTTCAAAGGCACTTCCCCTGGTTGATACGGCCAGTAGCACTGTGATTAATACTAACATCCTTAATGGTAACTGCGGCCTCCGCTCAACCTTTTCTTCAGTTTCATAGCGCAGCATTTGGAAGGCTCAAAGCTCAATTCTGTCTGGCTCCACCGTCTCTTTTGTCTCCCCATGATCGAACGCTTCTTGTCTGAGAATCCAATTACAATGCGACTTCCCACTGCCTTCTAGCCCCCTCCTTCCTGGCTGCGCTAACCCACTCCAGGTGTGTGCTGCCTCACACCTTGGAAGCGTGTTAGTGTCAAGGCCCTGCGGTGGTGTCTCAGCTGGTTCCCTCACAAATGTACCCATAACAGCTTTACCTATCATTGAGAAGCACATTTTCAACTCCGGGGCAATCCATCCGCACCTGCAATTATCTTGGGCCATTGTTCATCTCCAATGTGCAATTGACACTGCAGCTTCAGAGCGGATAGGGTATATGCTAGAGTAATACGCAAAGGCAACATACTATATGTGCAAAATAGATAAACAATAAATAATGACAAAATTATCAGTTTGATTCAAACATGGATTTCAGGCATTCCATTTTGAACATTATAATCCTCCTTCTAATTAGCTTATTTAAATTAAGTCAACAAATTAATTAATTTGCTCAATTCAGTTTGTATTTGGTGCCAGTCCATACACTCACAAAGCACTTTACTAGGAACACCAGTATACATACTTATTCATGCGATTATCAAATCAACCAATCATGAGGCAGCAATGCAATGCATAAAATCATGCAGATACGGGTCAGGAGCATCAGTTAATATTCACATCAACCATCAGAATGGGGAAAAAATGTGATCTCAGTGATTTAGAAGGTGGCATGATTGTTGGTGCCAGACGTGGATTGAGTATTTCTGTAACTGCTGATCTCCTGGGATTTTCATGTACAACAGACTCTAGAGTTTGCAGAGAATGGTGCGAAAAACAAAAAACATCCAGTGAGCAGCAGTTCTGCAGGCAGAAACACATTGTTAATGAGAGAGGTCAGAGGAAAAGGGCCAGACTGGTCAAAGCTGACAGAAAGGTGACAGTAACGCAAATAACCACACATTACAACAGAGGTATGCAGAAGAGCGTCTCTGAACACACAATGTGTGAAACCTCTAAATGGATAGGCTACAGCAGCAGAAGACTTAATAATCCCCTGCATGGCATCTTCTGAGCTGTGTTCCCTTCTCTCTCTGGTGCCTTCTTTTCTTTCACCTTATTTATTCTTATTTATTCATTGTGAATAAAGCAAATACATCCTGAAACCAGAGTGAACCGCCTCATCTCCTTAAAACAAGTCAAAGAAATAGAAATCCATCAATCCACCATGGCTAATTTCGTAAATGATAGCCTATTTTTTCCCAAAGGCATGACAGTGTCTGCACACACTGACTCAACAAGTCCTCTGAGACTGCATAATGGGAGAACAAAATAAACACTACAGAAGGCTGTAAAGTATATTCCATGCTCCCATCTTCACAATCCATGGTAAACAAAAAAGTTTGAGCCAAATTTCACACTCTATAAACAACATATGCAAAAGCCATAGTAGGGAATATAGTGTTTGTGTTTCACACTTTAATTGTGAAACCATTAGTTTAAAATTCATAAGTGATATATGTACATAAAAAACGCACAGTTTGATTGGTTGTTGTTGCAAACACCTAAGTAAATGGGGCACAAACAAATCTGTACAGACCAGAGGTTACTGCCAGGTATTTTAAGCTCAGAAATGTGAAATGGGTCCCCCTGACACCCAAGTTCAGGAACGTTTTTCTGCATGACTGGCTGACGTCGTAGCCTGGATGTCCACTCACCCCCTGAAGCTCAACCTGGAAACAATAGCACTCCTGTTCCTCCCTGTAAACGGCTCCCCGTGGACTGACGCTTCAATCACTGTCAGTGGCTCTGTGGTATCTCCTCCCACTCAAGTACGAATCTTGATGTGACTGTAGATCTGACCCTAGATGACCTGCTGAACTGCTCCGAACACAGAGCGGAAACTGGTGTTACCGATTATCCCTTCTCAATATCATGAGAATCCGCCCCGTCCTCACGCCAGAGGCTGCACACCTACTTGTACAAGCCCTTGTAATCTCTTGTCTGGACTACTATTATGCCTTGTTGGCTGTATTAGTGGTCCGTGCCATCAGGTTTCTGCATCTGCTAATTGCTGCCGACCTGGTCTTCAACATAGCACTTGAATATCCTCCACCGGCTTGCAGCGGCATTCAACTGATACCTCTAACACAGGCATTCCGAGCTGAAAATGGTACTGCCCTTTCTTCAGGCAGTGACCTCTGTGTTCAGCACCCACGAGGACACCCCGTCCCACCAAGCCCCTTCTGGCCCTTTCATAGCCTTAGTACACACTCCAGTAGTACACACTCTTCCACATTTAGGAAGGCAGATTCACTGACCTATTCAAATGACAGCTCAATGTTTTATCTAACAAAAAAAAAGAACTAACACTTCTCTCCCTTTCTTCCAGGTATTGAGGCAAGCACTGTGAAGATGGCACTTGTAACTGCACCTGTATTTAACACTTATGATGTTTGTTTACTATGTGAAGTGAACTTTTGCAAATACTTTTGATAAAAGCATGTGTACTTGTCAAACATTTGCAAAAATATCCAGGCTCAACATAGTGATGATCTTCCTGTATTAACACTGGGAAATAATCCAGGGCCAACATTTGCAAATCTACATATTTCCAGGTTGGAGAATGTGATTTTGTTGATCCTGAATCAACAATAGCTCAAATATCAGGGATCAACACTGATCTGATTGAAATTGTGAACTGGGGGAATATTTTCTAGTAACTAAAATGTTCACAAATAATTCATCTAAATGTTATTTAGAACTGCAATTCAATATTAAATTAATAAGTATGTGCAAATTCATCAGCATATTAGTTTATCATAACTGAGGCATAGTTTAATGCCTAATATACACCTGATTATTTAATACATAAACACCTACTTACTACCTATATTTGTTCAGTTAGGCACTGTACTACCTCAGCTGCAATTAGAAATACTATTGAAATGGGTCAGGAGTGGGAGGTTGTTCTGCATGGCACAGATGACATGATGGTTAATAGGAGCGTTGTTCCAGGAACAACAATGGATGTTAATCCAGGAACATGTCCTACTTGGGTAAATCTTGTTATCTGTGTGGCGTCCATGCAAGTGTGTGTACTGTATGTGTATGTGTCTGTGAGCAAGCTCATGTTAGGGGAGCAGGTATTGGTACTATAGCCTGTAAGACATTAGAGAAGTCTGTACCAACCGAGGTTAAAATGAAACCTACAGCATCGGACATCGAAGCAACCCTGTTTGTATCAAAACAAGTAAACACTGCTTTGCTTTAGCTCTGAATGGCATGAAAATGGCAGAAGCTAGAACATGTGTCTTCAATTTTGACTTACAAATAAATGCGAAAGCTTTTCTTCACCAACACAGTTGGCAAGTTAATTATGGTAGTTGCTTAACTCACCAAACTGTGTTTGCAACAAAGGCTTCTGTTTAATTATGACTCAAGGGACAAACAGGGATTTAAGGCCAGTAATACTTATTTCTCTGCTAAGAATAACAGCCCATTGTAAGATCAACAAAACCTACTGAAACTCAAAGGAGTCAACATACGTTGATGTTTGTATACTTGCAATAGATCCATCAAATTGCACTTACTGAAAAAGGCATGCTGAATGAAACAGTTTGTGACAAAGTGACCTCCTCAAGTAAATTCTACTTTTAGCAGAATAGAATGTGCATCTAAAGCCTCAATTCAAAGTAAATGCCCCTATTTATTTTAGTTTAGAGTTAACCTTCTGGGAAAATTATGCTTTCTTTTTTATTTATCCTTTATGTATGAAGGGGAGTCCAGGTGTAATCCATGTAAACATTATGTTCACTTAGTTTAAATTCATTTCTAGTTGTACAGTGCTTTGTACAGAGCATAATAAATATCAAGCCTTTATGAAAACAATAAATATGATACAATGTGTCAAACAACCGTGAACATGACACTGACATTTATTTGGCAATCTCTTTTACAGTTTCCAAGAGGTAAAAAGCAAGTACAAATAACCAGCATAACTGTGAGCAGCATATCAGAGAAAACAGTACCACAACAAATATTGAGCCGATAAAAGTGCTTTAAATAAACTTGAGTTACAAGACTGCCATGAAAAGATCATATGCGATGGGATAAATTTGGATGAAGATATAGCATGCCATTTTTACATATTACAAGCTGCATTGGTGTCATTTTACTGTCTCGTCCAATGTTTAATGAAGCTACAAAGACAAGCAAGCATAAAGAGCCATCAAAGGCCACCTACTATACAGGTCAGAATTTGTCAGCCTCATTTATGAGCTAGTCTATTTCAGGTTCTCCATTCAATGGTCCATTCAAAGTGTACATTGGGTAAAACAGACCATTAGAGTTTCTACCTCCTCTAAAGCCTAATCTAGGAGAGGTCTTGAAAGTCAGAAAAAAATATGATAAGTAGAACTGAAGCCAAACCTGAAGCTACAAAGCACTGATGCAGTTCAGTTCCATCAAAGTCAATAATTCATAGGGTTTTTATTTGAGGATGGGATACACTGGATTCAAGGAGATATACAGCACTGTACAGTACATCAATCCATGTATCTGAGATAATGATGCACGAGTGAGAAGACACAAGGTGATTTGACCCATGTGAAGAACATGGCTTGGGAAGCCAGACTCCCCTTAAAATAGTGCCAGTGAGCCCAATGACCATAAAGTACCACTCTCACGTCATACAGACTTTCCCCATGTAGTACTAAAGCACGTGAAAGGGGTTTCAGACACAAACAACATTTCCACAGATCAGAAATCAACCCTGCTGTTGGTTTGATGATGATCAATCCAAACTGACCTTCCACTGAACTCTAAAAGCACTCGAGACCATGGCTGAAACAGCACTTCAGCAGGCCATGAGAATGAGGCAGGGAAGCATCCATTTCTATGGTACCTCACAGGACAATATAAAAGGCTTATGGAGTTATCAGTACAGTAAGTGCACCAGATTTATACAATTTTACAACCATATGCATGATGGCATCAACTACCTTCGGTTTGCAACTCAATTTGCACAAATCACAATTGCTGTGATTTCAAAATCAGGCATTTTTATCCAAGAGTCAAATGTGAACAGCTTTGTTTGAGGTAAATAATTGAATGGATAGAATTAGATAATACATAAAGGTACTTGCTATAATTTATTCATGTGTAGCTCATGAAGTAGGTAGCACCTTTCAGCATAAAAAACGTATTTATCCTACATGAGGGCTGTCCAAACTAATGGCCCGAGTTTTGAATGGCCTGGGACATAGTTTGTAATTCATATAGAATGTGGCCCTCACATTTTTTTTACTCAACACTTCCAGACTTCCGTTGGACACTTCCAGATGCAAACATTATGGCAGAATGGGGAATGAATATGTGAACACAATTGCGAGCTGATTTCCACCAGTGATTTCTCACAGATTGAGGAGGACATCCACATATTGTCATGCCCTTTTACCATTGATGTGAATAAAACACCTGTGGCCCAACAACTGGAACAGATTGAAATGCAGTGTGATGACTGGCTGTACAGACATCTGCAGCTGCTTCCTCTATCTGAATTCTACCAAAGCCTGGACTAGACCAGATTCCTGCACTCAAGAACCAACACAAAGAAAGAGCTTACTTTTTGGGTCAACAGCCTTTTTCGCTTATGACCCTGAACAACAATCATCTGAGAACAAGCTTGACTGACTCCATTCTGTGACATTCTACAGGTGGCCATTACCAACCTTTCACCTGACTACAATCAAATACTTGGCTCGAAGTGACAGCTTCACTGCTCAAATTAGATGCGACACTGGCATTAGTTGTGGCCATGGTGCCTGAAGTCCACAAAACCTAATGTTTTGACCAAGCAACTGTCATGAGAATTAGGCCGACGTCCTACTTTTTAAAATATGGTATTGTTCAATTCTAGCCTCGTATAATGTCATGATGATGCAGTGAGTAGCGCCATTCACCCACCCCTGAAGCACAATAATAAAAGCATTAGTTAATTTTACATGGCACTTTTGAGAGCAATTATTCATCCGTTTCTCCGGTGTACAAAAATGCATAATGATGGGAAATTTGAGATGTGAGATGTTGTTAATGTAGCCATACCCATTTTACCACTCCCCATAGTTGTGTTATCATTATTTTTGTATCTGCAATAACTTGTTATAAAATTCTCATATAAAATGGTTCATTTACATTATATTCAAGAGATTATATTTTTAATATCATATTGAGGGTATACTAACTGCTTCAATCATATGCAGCCCCTGAACTTAGTCAGAGTTTCACATCTTTCAAGTCTTACAGTACTTGAGAGCAACAACCAACTCCATCAGCAGAGTTGATTGGGGTCATGTTTATGCCCCCTTCGGCCTGTCTGTCCGTCAGCAGGATATCTACAAACTGTATGCATGGATTTGGATAAAACATTATGGAAAGTTTGACTATGGAGCAACAAAAATTTTATTAACTTTTTTTTAAGTTTAGTATGTGGGGGTAGCTTTCACATACAGTCACTGGGCACTTTATGAGGAACTAATACTGGGTAGAGCCTCCCTTTGTTTTTAAAACAGTCTCAATTCTTCACTGCATGGATTCCACAAGATGTTGAAAACATTCCTGCGAGATTCTGTTCCATGTTGACATGATTGCATCTCTCAATTTCTGCAGATCTATCAGCTGTATTAACGGGCCAAAAGCGTGCAAAGAAAACATTCCCCACACATTACACCACCGCCACTAGCCTGGACTGTTGACACAAGGCAGGATGGGTCTATGGATTCCTGCAGTTAGCGCCAAATTCTGACTCTACCATCTGTATGCTTCAGCAGAAATCGAGATTCATCAGACCAGACTACGTTTTTCCAGTCTTCAACTGTCCAGTTTTGGTGAGCCTGTGCCTACTGCAGTGGAATGCTAGTTGCAGGTGAGCCCGGGGTTAAATGGACCAACTACAACTAATGACAATGTTGGTACTGATTATGTTGTTTGCACTCATAGTTTGGTTGCAGGAGAGCTGAATGTCTGAGGAACCCGAAGTCCTGGCCACTACGGGGCTTGTGTGAAGGGTAATAAGGCTTTGTTTCATTAAATATTGTGAAAAATGAGATTATGACAATGAAACGTATCACAGTTCTCTGAAATTTTAGATTGCTCACCAGCAGGGCTTGAAAGTTGTTACTGGCTTTGGAATGATGACAATGAACGATTGATATTGGTTGGAAATTTGGTGTCACTGAAGTCACTGAAGGAGTTTTTGAATTAGTTTGTAAATCGTTTTATCACAGGAAGAAATAGGCCAATCATTAATTTGATTAGAGGGATTTACCAACCTGACAAGTTGGATTAATCTCAGCAGAATTATTATGCCTTGATGAAGTATATTAACACAGATTAGTCACATTGTTGAACATGAACACCTGTCCACCCACTGGTTATGTCACTTTGTATTCTGCTAACCAGTTCCTGAGAATTTTGTTAATCACATTTATGTTCAAACCAAACAGATCTGCATTTTAACATGTTTCTTAAATTCTTTCTTTATGACTGGTGCTTAATGTGCATAAATTATAATAATCATACAATATAAAATTGTGCAAAGCAAATTTAGTGTCTTTCTGTTTACTTTCGCGCCACTAATGAATATTGGCCAATCTGTTTTCTGAAATGAATTTTCTTGGGTTTTGACAATGCCTCGGTTATCTGTGTTCCGGTCAATCCTGCTGTCCTTTTTTTGGATGCCATATGTGGTTGTCTTAATTGGTTTTTAATTAAATTTCACACTAATTTCTCACACATTATGATGAGATTACCTGACTTAATTACTTCCACTGTGGAGGCTACAGGGATGTTTGCTTGTATAATAGCAGGTCTCGCTGAACTCACAGTCTATCTGTATCGTTAAATTTGAATGTAGTGAAGCCATTTTTCAAAATAGGAAGAGGAAATGAAGATGTTGTCATAATAAAGTTGACAGAATATTATTATTACATATGAGTAAGTAACATTTAAATGACTAAATAAACAATCTGCAGGAAAGCTGCAATAAACAGAATACCATGACAATACATCACAGTAAGTATTTATAAGAACCGGAACATTTGTTTCGATGTCTTGCTCCATGCATGTGATGTCTTTTTTATTTATTATGTTTTTCCCCCTCAGTCTGTATAAAGTTATTATACTTATCAGATACTGGTATCTAATATACAGTAGTACATTATACTTTCCAAAAAGTTGCTTAGACGAAAGCATAAATTATGCAGCACATCTTATCCACATACCCAGTTGAAATCAGAGTAAAATGTGTGGGCAGCTTCTTTACCACTTGCCACCTGAGCTACTGCAGCGGTTACATCTGGGGCAGTGTGTAGGCAAGCAGTCAATCAGGCAAGCCCCTAATGAGCAGTGGGCTAGAGGTTAACATGCCCACTGAAACTGATCCTCCCTGGGTGACACCAGGGCCAGTTGTGCATCACCCTCTGGCACTCCCACAGGCAGTTAGTACGACCTCTAACCAAGCTAACGGCATGTGATGTAAATATCAAGCGCCAGAGCACCCATCAAGCATGTGGGTGTTTGAGTAATTCAAGTTGTAGTTTCAGGTGGCCTCTCCACAGAATTTGATATACAGTACAATTTTCAGAGGTTCAACTCCAACCAAATTTGAGTGATAGCAGGTCCTATTGTATGGATGAAAATTATAATCCACACACTGTGGTATTTCATTCCCAATGAAATTGAATACGATTCCATCCTAGGTGTTTGTCTGAACTCTCACTCTAACCCTGCACCTAGAGTGTTGTTTGTTTGTCTGACTTCCCTTTCTGCAGCACCCACTGCTTAGTATTCCCCTGGGTTCCCTGAGCCACCACACAAACTGACCCCTTATTCATATCAAAGGCTTGTAAAAAGGAAACAAAATGGAAACAGAGGTTGTGTAATGACTAAGGATGGCTCTACTCAGTGTGCCAACAGCTGGGGCACTGACTGCCAGCAGCTGAGGCCATTAAAATTTCATTGCACAAAACTAGGGGGGACACAAGGAAGGACATAGCAACATACATGCATGCGGACATCACCAGAGTCCAGTTTACATGAACTGTGTCACCGCATACCCATACAACCCAATATTAAGACCATCATAAAATAGCTTGTTTGAGGCCGATTTTTTGCCCTCCCCTCGATTGGTTATTTGAACAGTTTTAAATATCCATTTGTTGCTGTGTTTTCCTTCTTTATTTATTTACTCCTCATCCATTTCCTTGCTGCCCCCACACTAAGCTTGAGAGTTTTGTGACTGTGTTTCTTTCTGCTTTAAAGGAAAATCGATTGTATTGTCTTGGGAAGGATCCTCAAGGTCACTGTTTTATGTAACTCCCATCCCGGTCGAGTCACCCACATGTGTGAGTGGCAACCCCTCGAAGCACGAGCCTCATTCACATGCCCTCTGTGTGGCATGATCCTCATTCCCAGTGTCAACAAGGGAGGCTGAGTTTGTCTTTCTTTTCCACCTTTCCGCTTCCCCTTCTCCGAAGACAGTGAGGAGGAGGGGAGCGGATGGATCGTGGTTTGGCTTGATCTGCTGTTCGTGCTGGAGGATGATATTTCGTGACAGGCAACACTGAGGCAGTAATTCCCTCAGAACGACGAAGAATAATCCAGTCTCTTGCAGGGACCTCCAAAATTCTCTGGTATGGAAAAGACTGTGCTGGTACTATAAATAGTATAACCAATGACAATGGAGCAAGGATTCTGCCTTCTAATCCCCAGTGATTTAAAAAAAGGTACACTGTAGCAAGAGCTCATCGCTTAGATTTGCGGGATCTAAACCTTTTAGGCTGAGAGGAAGATCAGTGATCGGTCTGTCGATGTCTCACGACAGGTGAGGAACTAACTCAAACTCAGCACAACCAATAAGTCTGGGCAATATCTTATTGAGTCATTCTCATAGATGTATTCCAAGAAAACGCCTACGACGAGGTTCAGATGTGAATTAAAATAGTTACTATAAATGTGAAATAGTCATAATAATGTACTCCCTTGATGGATATATAAACAATTAAATCTTAAGTTACTTTTCTCTTAATTCTTCTTAAGCGCCCAGTACTCATAGTATGCTGAAATGACAGAACCAGCTGGCAAGCCCACACAATTTTGGCAAATCAGACATGGAGTTTGAAGATTTCATAAGTGATTTTGTAAGAATCCAGATGGCAGATCACCAAAGGGAAGGCCACTCTGTCAATGCAATTGTTTAATAGCTGCCAAATTTAAATCACAGTTAAACTGAGAACTATAATGAAGTATTTTTATTCAAATGAAAGAACATGTATTTGTAAAAAAGGAGAATAGTTCTAGTATTTATTGCTGTCTAATATGTCAGTTTAAAACCATAATACATGAGCAACATATGCTCAAGTCTTCCAAATTAACAAGCTTCATCTTTTGTGATTGTACAGTAGTGTAATGTAATGTAATGTGATTGTGCTGTATGTGTTTGTAATGTAATGTGATTGTGCTGTATGTGTTTGTAATGTAATGTGATTGTGCTGTATGTGTTTGTAATGCAATGTGTTTGTACTGTATGTGCTATGCTTTTCACATTTTCAAAAGGGTAGTGGGTGGCAGCTGATATTTGAATACCATTTACTTATTTGGCTCAATTAACAGGAATGTTCCAGTTCGTTGTTCAAACATTACTGGATCTTTTTCTACAACTTTAGCAAGCTACTCAGTAAGCCAAAGTTAACCGGTTCATACACCATCCAGACTGTATACTGCACATCTTGGTTATTCTCTTGACCTACATCCATCCCATTGTTTGCATTTTTTGCAAGTATTTGACAGCCACTTGTACAGAGACAATTACTGGCACTGTCATGTGTGAATGCTCCCAACCTGTTACAATAACACAACAGTTGTTGGTTTTGTGAATAGAAGAAGCCACCTGCATTGCCAGAAATGTTAATAGCCAATTTTGTGTTCCATGCAAGGTTATTATAAATTTTATTTTAGTTTAAATGCCATTTTCTAATTTAGTTTAGTTTAGACTTTTAGAGTGTGCTTGTTAATTTTATTTCAGTTTTTTTAGTGTGCTCCAATGTGATTTTTCTTCACATAACATTGTTTTCATTTTTTTGTAAGCTCATGAAAATCGCATAATTTTTTCAGTTTTAGTTTCAGTTCCAGAAAAATGAAAGGTTAAAAGACCCTGGTTCTCTGTGTTAACGCCTGATGGAATTCAGCCATAAAGCTAGTCCGAGTGGAAGGAGTAGCATAACCACAATTTATACATGAATTGCATGTTTGTCCATTTCCATTTATGTGATTCAATTGGGTGTCATGTCTGTGCATAAACTTTCAGCATTGTGGGGGCTCATTACTGTACATTGCTTTCAAAAAGTCAGCTTGCATTTGTCTCGGATCCACTGACGTCCCTTTATCTATCTACTGAGACACAGATTACATGGAAACATGTCACTAAATGGAAATAGACAATACCAGAGCCATTCCTTATGTCTAGAGGGTGTCAGACCTATTTTCTGTGATTTCTTTTTTCTTTTTGGCTCATGTGGTATATGGTTCCTTCCCAGATATTTACTTGGATTTACATTGGCCCATAGGCTGTATGCCAATTTGCCTCTTCTGTCCTGTGTCGCATGAATAGCAAATTTGACTCATGCTGAAATGTGCCCAGGAGAATCCATGCATATTTATGAGTGAAAGCGTTCTTCATATGGGAGAGAGCCAGCCGAGTTATCCCTTTGGCTCCTGCTTGCGTACATGTTTAGGGCCGATGTGCTTGTCCATTAGGATCTGTCCACATGATGGCTTCCTCTGTGCAGCATGAGTACTGGCCTACAAGTTCCAAGTAAATATTTCCACATTCAAAGGCATGTAAGAGGAGTGTTATTTAGCTTTTCCGTATTTTCCATGTTTAGCTTCTTCTTTTAGCATCTGTGTATTTCAATTGATAAAGCTCCCTCAGTAACAGAAGCACAAACACAAGAAGAGTAATTGAAGGCAGGGGGGTTGATAATGAGGTTTAATGCAAACACAGAGAATCTATACTGATCAAGACTGAACACTTGTTGTGCCTGTCGCCTTCATTCATTTACCATTGGTGCAGTTATTTGACTTAAATGGATAGATGTGCTTCTTATAACTTGTCAAGAGTAAAAACAGTCTAGTCCGCAAAACAAATAACAAATCCTGCTTCCGTGCAAATTGCAATACTCAACAAGTCACTGCCATCTGCTGTGACATGGAAACTGTCAAACTCTTTTTTATTTTAAAAGGCCATACAAATCCAGAGATTACGATTGCCTTAAACCAAATAAAAAGTATAGACTATTCATATAGTCAAACTGTGAACTCAAAGAAAAGAAAATGTCGAAAGTATGTAAAAACACCTACTTATACGTGCAATTATCGAATCAGCCAATTATGTAGTAGCAGTGCGAGGCATACAATCATGTAGATAACGGTCAGGAGCTTCAGTTAATCCTCATCACAGGGGACAAAATTTGATCTAAGTGACTTTGACCGTGGAATCATTGTTGGTGGCAGACAGGGTGGTATGAGTATCTCAGAAACTGCTGGTTTTCACGCACACTCATCTCTAGAGTTTGAAGAGAATGGTGACAAAAACAAAACAAAATCCAGTGAGCAGGAGTTCTGCAGACAGAAACAGCTTGTTAATGAGAGACGTCGGAGGAGAATGGCCAGACTGGTCTAATCTGACAGGAGGGTGACAGTAATGTAAATAGTCATACATTACAACAATGGTATGCAGAAGAGCATCTCTGATCTCTGAACACACAACACTTCATAACTCTGAGTGAATAGGCTACAGCAGTAGGAATCTAAAAAGAAGTCTAATGAATACCTAATAAAATGCTAATTTGTATATCTATCTATCTATCTATCTATCTATCTATCTATCTATATATAGTTATATATATGTTATATATATATATATATATATATATATATATATATATATATATATATATATATATATATATATATAACAGAGCAGAATTATACAAGTGTATTGGTTTCTAAAGAGTTAATAAACAACATCTGAATGAATTTTAGTTTTTTTAATGAACCCACTCATATTTCAATGCAAAATTTCCTGGTGGAGATACTAGACATTCTATTTCTTGTATGAATTAAATACACATGGATACAAAGTTCAAAATGTGCATGAATAAGTGCCTGACCTTACTTGTCTCATCTCAGACTGTCTAAAGTAATCCATTGGCAGATGTACATTAAACAATGCTCACTCATATTTAAATTATGTAGCTTCTTTCAAAATTGATGTCAGTGCACAGTTGGCAATAACAATGTAACAGTGCTTCGTGTAATACATTACAGCACTTATGGATTCAGTTTAGTAGGGGACACAATCTAATGTTGGAAAATACATTCAAATCTTGCCATGGCTTGAAATTTTCAGTTAAGCACAGAACACATTTTAAAAGATTTATATCCCATTTCCCAAGTATGCAGCACAGTTCCAAAAAAGCTTTTATTACAATACTGCATTTACTTTGTATAGTAAATACATTATCCATCAACTTGTTTCAAAACTTGGACATAAATTGAAGAATATATTCTTTGCTTATAATATGGATATTAATATGGACAACCATAGTGAAACTCTCACTATTTACAAAAAACCTTGCAATGACTCAAGACATTTAATATTTGTATTGATATAAGGATGTATCCTTGTCAAATGTACATATTATTATTAGTAATATTATTATTACATTACATTAAAATTATTAAAATTCAGATTAATGTAAATCACCTTTCTCAGTTATATTTGCAGAGAAATTATTGGATGCTCGACTCATAGCTAAGTTTACAGCTCCTAAGCATTTTCAAAATACATGTTTGCTGATTTTTATAAGTGTAATTAAGTCTACCATGAATTTCCATGAATATTTACATTTAAATTAGAACAAATCTGAATAGCATGGTGTAACTTATTCTGCAATAATCATTATTTAACATTAATTAGTTTAAACTTAAATTTAAAAAGAAGAACCCTGGAACATGAAATGAAATACAATTTTTTTTTAAATACATTAAAGTGTATATTTGAAATAGGTATATTGAATTTGCATGAGAGAATACACAAATGGTACAATGGTAAATTTCTAAGACCATGTGCCATATACTTTCTTATTTTTTTATGTACAATATCCATACACAATTTGCCATTGCATTATCATTAAGTTGTTAAAGTATCTCTGGATCTCTGGTGTCAGCAGGTTCATCAAAACAGCTCATTTTATGTGTTCTAGGCATATTTAAAGGTTACTGTAGATTTTGAAATGCCAAATGTATCTGCCAAATGTGGGCTGTTACTGCTAACTGGCAAGCTGAAAGCTTGCACTTGTTGCATAATCAGATTAATGTCAATCATCTTCAACTGTGGTTAACACATCACCGCTCAATAAAAACCTTACAGTTCCAAAATATAATTGTCCTCACTAATTCCACTTAGACTTATTCATTTTTTTAATACGATAAAACAGTTAACCAAAAGCCCATTATGTACTGTTCTTAACACAAAATCTGAGAAATAGACAGAATACAGAAAAAGAAAAATAGACAGAATACAGAAAACATAAAATAAATACAATACCAGCATACAGTATACAAAAAACTGACTGAGACATGTATATTAAATAATTACTCATCTGAAGTTAATCGTCATAAAATATGATATCATGACATATGAACAACCAATAACATCACCATTATATCACATGCATTATGCCATATGTGACATGTGTATGGAAACATCGTCTGCATTCCCAACTAATATTTTCCCCAGCTGTGCATCTTGGGAGAGCATGCCTTTCTTCACATGAATCTGAATTTGTATCAGTGCAAGTCTCATCCACTATAGCCCTCCCAGGGCGTGCCTCCCTCCTTCCAGCACCATGTGAAAACCCTCTCCAGTCTCATTCAGGGAGGCAGAGCAGGGTGCTAGAGGCGTCCTTGAAAAGCATTCTTGAGCATCAGGCCAATCATGGAGAAGTGCTGAGTGGTGACAGCCAACAATGCTCCAAACGGGGGGTGATAAGCTCTGTCTGTTCCAAGGCTCTCCTCCTCTTTTGGGGGATAAGATTTCCATGCATTGAATGAAGGAACAATAGCAGGCCTGTTTTTATATGGGCCCGGTGTGGCTTTGTGAGAGATTACCCTGTTACGAGAAATGGCAGCGCATGTTGTTATATTTCCTGGGTACTGACCTGGGACATCAACAGTAGCATGTTGCCAGGCTATATTTCCTACAGTCCTCTTTCTTGATTAAATTAGAAGAACTGCAGGTCTGCATAGCAACTGTGGATCTACTTAGATTGACCGTGAAAAAGGCACAGTCTCCATCATTGCCAATCAATTGTTCCTCAAGTGACCTACAATTCTTCATAAGATAATTGTGTCTCCACTGTATGTTCTCACATTCTTGAATGGCTGCATTGCCTGTACAGAGAGGCACTAACCAATCAGGCCCATGTGCTGTGCACAGGCCGATAGTTTCAGTCCCAGTGTAAACAAGAGCATTATGCTGACATCACCACCTTCTCCCTTACAGGTAGGTAAGAAAGTTGCACTCATTTTATTTATCTGAATCCCCCCCCCCAAGTTTGCAACTCAATGCTGAGCTCATTGCTGCAACCTGCTCTGTCCGTTTGGGAAAGCAGAGATATGCACATGCTCTCCTTCAAAACACTGCTTCTTTTCATCCTGTGTTATGGCCTAACCTCTCCCATGGAGCAAGGGGCATAAAATCAATCCAAAAAAAAAAAAAAACATTACAAAATCATCAAAACAAGAAAAACTGCAAACAAAACATGGCATAAAACATTTAACTGGACCTATAAAATATACCATCTATTTATATATTATACATTTTTATAAAAAAAATAAAAATAAAAAAATAATAAAAACCCTGCCTCTTCACAAGACTCCAAAAAGTCCCTCTCTAAACTGCAAAACATTCACCCTTTTATTTATTTTCTGCTGCTGAACACAATTACCAATCAATTAGTCAATGAATAGGCTGCACCTGAAGGTGGCAGCGACATGCTTACAGGGGGACATAACATCCTGAAGTTCACTATTTAAGATCAAACAGTCATTCAGCTGTGTGAGGAGAACACTTCATGTGCAGCTTGTGCAGGTAGACTGCTGGCACCAAACTGACCACAGTCTACTTTAGTTTTTTAATGTGTTCCAGTTTTAGTTTTATCCCTAAAGTATTGCCCCCTTTTCTTAACATAAGCTGGAAAGTGACATGCCCAACATAATATGTTCACAATTACTGAACCCATTTGGCTACATGGGTAATCACGATCTCTTCTCAAAGGAGTCAGTATTACTAAATGTAGTATTACTGAAACAAAGATACAGAAGCTCAAACACAGTGGAAGTGGAAGTTTTTTTTGCAAAAATTGTTTGTATTTGAGGGTGTTGAATCTCCTCCAAGGTTATGCTGGAACTCATTCTATGCATGGCCTCAGTCAGAACTTTAACCTTGCTCCTTAGTACTCTAAGTCTAAGTCCCCCGACTTCAGACTCCTCTTCTGCTCATTATCTCTGAACCATATATTTTTCCTCTTACGGGCGTTCTTGCTACCACCTGGCGTGTGCGAGGGATTAACAATGCATTCCTTCCTAACCCATCCCCCGTCAATCTCTCATCAGGGGGGCCTAGGGCCGGGTCCTCGACAAGGGGATACAGATGATTGTGGCTGTGCCTGTTGGGCTTAGAACCACAATAGCTGCAACTCTGGACAAACCCACTTTTTTTATGAGTTTTAAGACTTTCGAACCATATATCCTGTGTACTGTGGTCAAGACCAACTTCGATATTGAGTACATTTATAGTTGCTGTTTAATTATAATTTTTCCCATGCAAAATCAAAGTCACAAAGCCAAACAGAAAAAAGCAATCTGACAAGGCACTGCCAGTCTAGATTGATCACAATTGTGCATTCACTAAATAATGAAAATGTAATTTTCACTGATTGATGAATGCATAGAATGGGTGAGAGAATGTTACTAGTCATAATTGGCTTAATTGAGTCAATGTGCCACACATATTAAACCATAATTATTTAAAAGTAATGTATTGGTATTGCTACAATTCTATTGGAATTTGATGAATTGATCATGATGAATTGTTGTACACCTTATTCAAAAAATATCCAAATAAACCATGCATGTGTTTGTGTTCATAAATTATTTAATGCCATCAGAGGCTCATGAGTGTGAAATCAAGGCTAATGTACAGAAGTTTTAGCAAATTGCACTATTTACCTTTTCATGCTAGTTGAAATGGGAGCAGGATCCACCAAGGGATGCAGACATAGACAGTTTATCCTAAGCAGTTACCATGGTAAATGGAATAGATATTGTAAAACTGGGAGAAAATGGTGGATAAATTCAAAAAGAGAAGGTAAACACCATGCATGTAAAGGAAAACATGTCACTCTGGAACTACTGGCCTACTACCAACCTGGCAACCTAGTAAACAGCTAATGGATTGTTAAGTAAATAAATAAAGCAAATGTGCTAAAAATGTATACAAATGTAATGAGGGTTGTGTAATGTTTTAAGACTTTAATTAAACATCTGTGGTGAAAACTAGTGGCCCTATATTTAGATTTTAATTTAAAACATATTCTCAGAGAGACTATGAATACCTGTGTGTATACTGGCTGCAACTGTTGTCTAGTGCAGTGTAACAAATACGTTCAACAGTTGTTAGCTTCAGGAACATTTGTTATTTCAAGTAAACTATTTCAAATGTCTTCTCATTAACTCAAAGTTCGCTGGGTTTGATGTTCCAATGTAAAAGGTAGTAAACGTATAAGAGAGTGAATGAGAGAGAGAGGGAGAAAGAGAGAGGGAGAGGGAGAGAGAAGAGAGAGAGCAAAAGTGATGGCAAGCTTTCACAGCCAGGGGGGCAGTTTTACATTTGGGGGGCATCCATGCTAACCATCCATAAAACTATGTTCTACTGTCTGGAAAATGGTTATTCAGGTTGCAAAAATCTTTTCCAGTCTTAACCTTTTTAACCACTTCTGCATGAAGTGCATCCAGTAGAATATAATGGAATCTACAGGAACACAAGATCATTAGTTATCACAGAAAATAAAAACTGACTTTTGAAACCAATTCAAATTTTCACATGATGAAACAATACAATACTTGTTTGGTTCAATACATTTGATATAGTCTTGACAATGAATTATATTCCCTTACAGATTTTAAATGTGAGCATTCACATTGTACGTGTTATTCATAAATATAAATTCCATGTGTCAGCCATTGTGATTGGCATAGCCATTCACCAATAAGTAATTGTTGCCAATTAACAAGACAGGCTTCTCAAATAGCATTCCGCTTTGGAAGACAATGATTCTGGTAATTAATGCAAACTGTGCTTGAGGTGGTTGGAGTAGGAGGAGGAATGCATTGTTGTCTCATTTCCAAAAACAAAAACAGCAGAATTCTGCCACGCGTTAAGCTTAGTGGAAGAATGATTATTCTTCTACTTCCCTGCACTCACTCCTTAATATACAGTATCCAGAATAAGGAAGAACACTTTCATTGGCATGATTTTAAGTTTGCTTGTGAGAGTTTACAAGTGTTAACAGCCTATTAAAATAAACTCAAAGGTAGATTGCTTACATACAGTAAGGGTGTTATATCTTTTTTTGTATCCTCAATCTGCCGAAATTCACTGCGGCTAGCTAGATACGGTTGAACAGCAGATTTGAAAAGTTAGCTAATGCAGCCTGCTGTGAAGGAACAATGCCGCTTTGTGAAAACAGTACTGTCTAAACTTGCAACAGGCAAAGTTTATCTTGTTTCCTCTGCGTGTAGTGTACTGCTACAACCCTCTGCTTTATTTGTGTTAATACTCATATTTTAATGGCACAAATATATCCCACAACAGCATATTGCAGCTCATGGAAAATTAGCTATTTGTAAACAGTCTTTTTGTGGAAATCTGCTTAGTGGAATTCCTTCTTTGGTGAAACCATGGCAAACTGCTACAGTGACTAAGGGGAACGTTGGAAATGGACAGGTACACAAAATGGTTCCAATAGGAACCCTGCGGTCTAGTTAAAGGGTTCTTGGTCGGGTAAAATGCTTTTTTGTAGAGTTCACACTTCACACCTATGGCAGAGTGTTCCATAATTAACTATAAAAGGTTGCCAAATAATCCTTTCAGAAGCATTTTTTCCAAGAGTGTAGTAAAATAACTCAGAATAACTCCATTACATAACCTTGTTTATTTATTGTTTTACTATATTTGAATCCAGAAACCCTGCAACATTTGCTACTGCAAAAGAACACTACAGGTGAAGTGAACACATTTTCCCTGTTCACTTGCATATGAGCCAGTGGCTATTTTATAGTCTGTAATGTTTTTTCAGCTGCCACCCTACTCCTCATTATGGGGCAAAGTATTCCCTTCCTTTGCAGATGTATCCACTGGTAGAGCCATACCCAATAATTTAGATTGAGGGGTTTTGAAGTTACATAAAAAAGAGTAGGGGTACAAGCTAATTTCTT
Organism: Conger conger; assembly: GCF_963514075.1. Taxonomy (NCBI): domain Eukaryota; kingdom Metazoa; phylum Chordata; class Actinopteri; order Anguilliformes; family Congridae; genus Conger; species Conger conger. The sequence goes on from NC_083770.1 coordinate 28,684,981, forward strand.
CAAAAAAGGAGTGCAGACACACATTGACCCTGGCCGCAGCTGGTATCGCTGACAGTCTTTGGCCAGGTAGGTTTCAGCACCCTAAGTTAAATTTATGGCCTCTGGCTGCCAAACAAACCAGGGTTATAGTATTGTGTAACAATAATATGAGGCAATACCCACACCATCTGTTTTGGAAAAACCCCCAAAACTGCCAACTATCTGGACAAGAACTATGTACACTCAGTGACCACTTTATTTGGTAGACCAGTACAGCTTGTGAATGCAAATATTTGATCACCCAATCATGTGGCAGGATCTAAACGCATTAAAGCATGCAGACGTGGTGAATTTCACGCACAACAGTCCCTAGAGTTTGCAGAGAAGGGTCTAAAATACAAAAAACATCCAGTGAGCAGCAGTCATGCAGGCATGTTGTTAATGAGAGAGGTCAGAGGAGAAGGGCCAGACTGGTCAAAGCTGACAAATAACCACACATTACAACAGTGGTATGCAGAAGAGCATCTCTGAACAGACAACGCATCAGACCACTAAGTTGATAGCAGAAGACTTAGTAAGTCTGAACAATGAGTCTAATATATACCTAATAAAGTGCTCATTGAGTGTACATACTGGAATTGGTCTACCTAGCAAAGGTCAGCTAGCTTTTCAATACGACAAGTTAGCTCACATTTAATGACAATTAAAATAATTGATAGAGCTGAACATAAACAACAGAGTAACACCTTCTTGTGTGCCTTCGTTCGTGTTTCCCTCTGCCCAGGAACTTAAACACCCCCTGCCCCATCTGTTGACCCAGCTTTCTGGATGCTTTCTGCCACTGTAGGGAGGAGGCCTTCCACCATCTGCCCCAATGCAATCTATCTATCTATCTGCCTCTCCAGCACTACAGAATAATCTGTACTTGAGGTAGTCTTATTGAATGGATATTTATAAATAAAAATAAATAAATAAAACAAGTGCAATTCAGCTTTTTTTCCACTTCCCAACGCTGTTCAATACACTTACAGAACACCACAAGATTTCCATATAGCTCACCAAAGATAAAATGGCAGTCTTCACTAGAGAGATGTTGTTGCTTACAGTGAACACCAACCAAGGTTGTCCGCATTCATGAAAAATGTATATTCCCTCTGACAAGACAATGCACTTCATCCTCATTATTTATTAAAAATTAAACACCCATGAGAAGCAATAACTAATTAAAACATTAACATTTCTCATCCTGACACAGGAGTAGGAATGTCTAGTTGGAACATATTATAACGCATTTACGAACAAACGTCATGTCGTGAAAATGATAACTCTGACTTAGAATGTGTTGGTACTTGTTGTTCAATTCCACAAGGGGATGCTGTTTCCCAAATACATATTGCATGCCCTTGAAAGGCTCAGCAGTGTATTAACACAATTCAACAGAAAAACGTAGACATGCAAAGTATTCTGCTGTGCATGCCGACCTTGTAAAATCGACCTTGATAGAGATTAACATAAAGCGCTATATGTTACCGAGATAAAGTCATTTCAGAAGTGTTCTATAACTTTGTCATGTAGCTAAATGAATAGCCTGTCATGAAAATATAAATAAATAAACTGACCTGTCAACATTTGTGAGTGTAATTTTACCTCAACATCAACATGCAGTGTTAAAAAATAATATCTGTGGTATAACCGTGTTAGCATATGTGAAGTTAAGTGTACATTGTTCCTATATGCTGGAGTCTGCTCATTACTTCACGAACCGTATCATAGGTATTTAAACTTTAATTGCGTTCATTATTAAAAACATACTATGTCCCTGGGGCTAAAGTCAGTGTAACATGGGTAAGGAAATGGGTCAAAAACAATACTAATGTTCTTTTGCTGTACCAACCTGATAATGGACCGTTGTGAGCTGTTGTATGAACATCTCCTTATTCTCGGCATGAAATGCAGTAATCAGTTTGTATATCTTTCTTATAGTTAGAAGTCTGGCTGCAGGAAATATATAAATATATCCATGTACATGATAGATTTGCTATAATGAATGTCACATTTAACATGCATAAACAGATTGGTATGAAGCAACATGTTTTCTGGGCAGATTTTAAGTATGTGCTATATCCTGGGAAGATATGTGAAGAAATCTTACCATGGTCTGTTCGGCATGTGTTGTTTACTTGCATCTAATTAATTGTACTGTATGGCATATAGGGAGTCAGGGATATTTGACTTGATGATTTGACTGCTTGTGTAAATTAGCTGCATCACTGCTGTGGTTCTTCTAGATAGCCTATTGAAATCATCACTAGCTTAGGATCTGGCTATGCTATTGTAATTTCATGGCACCATTTTTTTGGAAGCTATTCTAACAGCAGCATCTAGGCCTGCATTAAATCAATATTTGTATTTAACTTAAACTTGTAGAAAATTAATGCCTTGTCTTGCCTAATTACTTATCTGGTGTGAAAAGATTGATTCTCAACATTTCTAAAGGTTGTGTCAACTAAATTGCTGAAACTTTAATAATAATCAAGTGTAAAACTGTCCATAAAGTAGACTAATATTCAGGCTTTTGATTCTGCTTTATAATACAATAGAAGAGCAATACAAAACCTTCAGCAAGAGGAAATGGATTCTCTGCCTTTCATATAGTATTTTGTCTTTGTCTTTGACAACCTCAGTAACTTCAGTCTGTGCTTCTAGAAGGGCCATTCATCATGGAATAGTCAACTATTTTCAGAAGTTAAGAATCATTTTGGTTTGGCCATGGAGCAACTGTCAACCGAGGACCTTCACATACAGGAACAGTTGATCAACATGATCAATGATAAAGACACACAAGCCAATTTATATTCTATGTGCCAACAGGCCAGGTGTTGTGCTTAGTCCCAAGTACCTGAATTGTAATACAGTAGATAACAATGGTATTTGATTTTACAAGGCTTTTCAAAATAATTAAATTCATTGTAAATAATTACATTAATTTGGTGTAATGAAATGACAAACATGGTATGTATTTATTGAGGACATGTTGCGTGACAAAGCCAAGAACTTTTGAAAGCATCACATATATTACCATTAAGATATCAATAAAAGCATTTGTCTGGGTAAGATATGACCCCAATTGGTCACTTGAGTGTTAATCAAGTAATTTGTGATTTGAATTATTTGCATTGCTGTGCTAATGCCTGCCAAACTATTTTGAAAACAATGCTGCAAGGAATGAAAGACTTAATACTAAACATGATAATTCCAGAAATAAAACTCAAAATAATTACAATATTCAAAACAGCTGAATGATTCAAATGCAATACACTTCTGTCCAGAGATAGGTTTAGCAACTTGTCCCACATTTGAAATGGACCATGTCAGTGGAGTCTCGACTGAGTGAAAGTTTTTTATGTCTCTGCATATCAAATGTGACTTAAAAACAAAACACATTATTCTTAAAAATAGAAACATCTGGGGGTTTTTGTCATGAAATGGGCAATTTCATAAGCTATTTAGAATGATGTCCTGATGTGTCTCTCTGTATTGTCAATCAACATTGTTTTCCTTCTTTAACATTGAGAATGTTTTTGTTCTTTAGTAGTGGTTGTTTTTCTTGTTGACATTCTTTTACTTCTATAAACCTGCACAACAGTAGATGAATTGCAAAACAGTAAGTTGCCCTTGCATCATTGTATCATCTGATCACATTTTGTCAAGGATACAAAATGGCAGCTATAATTGACCATCATTACAGTATAAATTGGATGAAATTCAAATAAGAGGAAGACATATCAGACTTTGTAGCCTGAATAGCCTTTAAAACAGCATGGCTCCAATGAATCATTTTCATGACGTTAGCTCATTCAGCAAAGCCAGTTAGGCAACATGTAGAAATTATACTTTTCATATATAGAATGAGTTAAATGAAAAGCAAATAAAAACACAGTTTTCAGTAGGATGTAGGCCTTTTTCTCAGCACCTTTTTCAATTAATCTTTAGACCTTTTTCTCATACTTTTTTATTTTGTGTCCACCTATTATAATTTGGTCTTGAACAAGAATTTGAGTCTCAAGTTAGGATAAATAATCCCCAAACCCAGTCAACAGCTTTAAAATTAATTGTAGCCTACATGTCTGGTCTGTGGTCCCGCAATTTTCCAGTAGTCTGTAATGAATTTGCATGCAAGTAACTCCCTCGCCATTGGTCGAGGGGGACCCCCGGGTGATTTGCAAAAAGGCTTTCTGCTGTTCAGATAAGCTTGATCACTCAAGTTTCTGTGACATCCCAGGTTGTAATAGATGAGACGAGGCATGATTTATCATGAGTGTAAATGTATATGGGCGATGCTCCATTTTGTGCAAAGGAAATCTGTGAAATCTCATTATGCTTGGGGTCACCCATGTTTTCAATATTGGTTAGGCTTTATAAAGTCCTTTAGGTGGCTCTGTCACTTTCATGAATTTTAACCCTTGATCATATTTAGAGATGAAGTTAACTCCACATTATAATCTGAGTGAACTTTTACTTTGTCATCAAAATTGTAAGACAGTGGGGTAACGCTTATTATTTTTATTTTTTTATGGTGCAATTTTCAGTCACTATGGAAACAGGATGTAATGTTTCTGTATTTGTTCTGTATGTTTTCATGTTTATTCTTGTTTATGATTCATTTCTCATAGTACCTGGTTTATGTTTTCCCATTACAGTTCTCTATTGTCCTCCCCTGTTATGTCTACGTCTGAATGTTTATCAGTCCAGTCACTCCCCTGTCTGCGTGCCCCACTATTCGGGTGGTTACGGTAGTTTTTCGGGGTTCAACATTTTTTCTAAAACTCGCGATTCTTACTTCCTGCTTTTTCTTGATAGTTAAATGTTGTAAAGCACGATTCTTACTAACTACTACTAATCTAGGTTTTGTACAGTACTAATCCGATTAATACACTTACTGTCTGTCTAACTAACTAACTAACAATCACTTTTATTGGGTAGTTTAGAAATATTCACGAAACTAACTCACTAACGCTATCTCTTAGTATTTCTGCACTGTTCTATAACTCCGCCTCCCTATGCTATCCCTGATTACTCGTTTAGTTTCAGCGAAGTGTTCGCACCTGTCTCTAACTATCACTACGTCTTCTAACTATGCAATGTCTACTCCCTAATCCGGAGCCGTATGTTTTGCATGTTTTGTTTCGTGCATCCAGTCCGCGTTTTCGTCTCCCTCCCGTTATTATGTTATTACCCTATTGTGTTTCCCCACCTGTTGTCCATTTGTTTAGCCCACCTTTTCCTCTGCCCCGCCTAGATTGTCACCTTCCCTCTTGTATTTAAACCTCAGTCTCAGTATGCTTCGTTGTCAGAACGTTGATCTTGATAAGTGCCGATTGTTTGTAAGCCTTGTTATAGAGATTCTTGAAAGACACCCCTTTGCCTTGACTTCGCTTTTGTCCTGCTGTACCTTCGCCCTGTGATTTTCTGGATTTCGACCTCTCGCTTGTTTTTTCGACCATTCTTTTGCTTTTTGTTTTTGGCTGTGACTACTGGACATTAAAACTACTCTTTTGGATTATCCTGTGGTCTGCGTCTGGGTTCTCTGGACCGTACATAACACAGGATATATGGTTTTAAATAGTTAAAGCACACCGTTATATCTGTATAACATATTTTATGATGCCATTGCTTTAGCGACAACAGTTCCTTATTTGGTTCCTTATTTAAGCGTGGGGGGACCTCGTCTTCTCTGCATATACTGCACAAAATAAGGTAATGTCAGTGTCCTTTTCATGGCAAGGGTCCAGAAAACCAAATGTTCCACTTCCACTGTGTTTGAGATTCTGTAAATGTGTTTTAGTAATACTTACTGCATAATTCTGACTCTTGGAAAACAAGGGTTACCCTTCAGATGAGAGGATTACGCATGTAATCAAAAGGGTTCAAGAATAGAATTTTATTTTGGGTATGTAATTTTCAAGCTTGTGTTATGAAAAGTGGTGATACTTGTACAGCGTATCCTCAAATAGTAGCGGTGATGTGTCTGATCTTCTAATGAAGCAATGGTTCTCAGTTGGGGAAAGCCAAACGTTAATCAATTAAGAACTTCACTCACAATTCACTCGTGTAGAGTTCAGACAGCTCTGTCTTGCCTTCGCACACCATATGCCTAATTGACCTAGTAGGTATCTATGCACTGATGTAATGAGTTTTTATTTAATTAAGTGGAAGAATGAACCAAATTAGCAAACTGATGAAATTCTGCAGGTGATTTTTTTTTCTTCATACAATTCCTTTGGTTCTATGGATTTTAGGTGATATCCTATATGCAAAACATAACTAAAATAATATCAACTATATCTAGTTTTGTCCATAAAATGAAAAGCCATCTAGCCTAACACAAAAACACTGAGCTTTTAAGCCCATTAAAAAAAGAAAGATAGATATATCTATGCAAGGGGGGAAAGTTTATAGTAGTCTTTTTCTTTTTTCAACAGTTTATGATCATGAGTCCTTCAGGGAAAAAAAAACACATTAGCCTGATCCCCCCCCCCCCCTTATATAGAAGTAATTGCATGACTTTCTGTGGTAAGAATCCCAGCACTGCCACGTGCCTGGGGCAAGTCAGTCAAGATGCCTGTGACTAAATCTGTCTCACTTCATCTCAGAAAGCTTTTAGTTTGTAGATTTAATATTTGCTGAAAAAGCAAACAGCATGGGATTGGTTCATTAACTATTGTTTCGTGCCTCACTCGTTAAAAATAGCATATATTTAAAATATTAAATAAATTATGGTTGCTTCATGTAGCATACAGTAAAATCATTTCCGTAATAAAAGAAGATATGGCTAAAATTGAGCAGTCAGATTAAAATGATTTCTTTTTTTTTATTTGGAAGAAAAATTAATTTCCATTTTTTAACAGGTTTTTAAATCCACAAAATGTGTAATCGGATCCATCCTGTCCATTCTGGGAATTAGGAGGTTAATGAAACCAATATAATATTGTAATATAACAGTTTCAAAGTAGCACTCTGTCTTAACATTAGCTTAAAATGTAATCATTCTGCTAGCTAATGTAACCTTACAGCTAGTAAGGTGACATTAGCTAGCAGAATGATTACATTTTAAGCTGCTGATTCAGTGTGTTGTGGTAATCATTTAAAACTGTAATGGTAATGTTTGGTATTTCAGTGATCTCATAGTGGAAGTGTAGTGCCTTGTCCAATGTGGAGTCAAGAAAAGACAGTCCTACACAGGTGACCTTTTAGTAAATGTGAGACCACAATTATCAAAAACAATTATTATCAATAACATTGTAATCAACAAGTGAAATGAAATTGAGATATCAATGTTAATGTTCCTCTTTCAGCGCACTTATCCCTGGCAATGGGTATGCACTTTGTTGTACGTCGCTCTGGATAAGAGTGTCTGCCAAATGCCATTAATGTAATGTAATGTAATGTAATGTAATGTAATGTATTGCATTTCATTGCTGTAATTGAAATTCTGAATATACAACTAGTCTAGAAAACAGAGAGAGGAGCGCATGTGTGGTAAACAGTAAAATCCAACAAGGTGCTCTTTGGAACAAGGGTGATGAGAATGATGAGAAAAGAAGGATGGTGACCAAGGCACTCTTGATAGATGGATGCGTTAAAAAGCCTTTATTAGACGGCTAATGTATAGGCAAGAAAGTTTGCCTCCTACCCACATCAATGAACCAAACACCGGCATCGGCCATAATTACAAAATACAGTCTTCAGACACTTTCATATTCTTGTATCATACATTCAGATGCAAGTGGTCTACACAGTGAAACAGCAGCAGCATTACATAAATAGGTCAAGACAAAGATTAAACAAAATTGCAAGTAAAACATGCTAAAACTATAGTCAGTGTCATTTTGTCTTTGGAATTCTTGCCATAAAATGTAACCTTGTTGGATCTCCCTACAATGAACCGGAGACTCTATGTTTGTGTGTGCTCTTTGTGAATCATACTTTTCAAATTAAAGTGTAAAAGCACTTGAGATTTTTTGGCAGATGGAACGCTATAACGCAGCCTCCAGGTGATGCAGATCTGCATGTGTCCTGCGCATGAACCGACAGCATTTAAAATAGGATACACATTATACAGAGAGAGACAGTCATTTCCACATGATCAAGACCAGCGAATCTCTGTCACACCTGTTTTGGGGCTGCCCATTAACAGACAGATGCCTGTGTCCCCAACCCCCTTCATTTTAATATGTGAGAGGTAATCTAGCTCTGATGACTTCTGATAAATATTAAAGCCTGACACCAGTGAAGAATGGCAGTCATTATGAGTGCACAGTCAAATAGGAACAGATCATCAACGTTTACAACTGCCAAATGAGGGAGCGTGACCTTCATCCCGTATTGTCTTCCAGGACCCATACTGATAGATTACCTTGAATGTCATGTAACTCCTGGCCATTGATGAGAATTTTTTTTGATTCAGTAGGGCAGCTTGCAGGTCAGGCTTGAGGGAGGGCTATCATTCTTCTTGAAGGAAGCTAAAGGTACCGTAGGAGTCACATTTCGTGTAACGTTGGCTTTATGACTCATGCAGTGCCCCCAATGACTTGGATGTTTTCTGAGCTGTCTTCCCTGGCAGGAGGCAGACCAAGGTTTCTCAAACGAGACTGCACTTCAATTTTAACAAGCCACAAACATCAACCGTCGCTCTCTAAATGTCTTAAAACGGGGGATAATTTTTAGTTCTAACTGCGACAGGTTAATAGTTCTAGGGATGCTAATTTTGTATGGTACAGCTGGAATTGCTGTTCCACTGGAGAACTGTGAATGAACTTTGGTTTCAGGTAGTACTTTGTTTTGTCCAGTTTCTGCCAATGTGCCCAGTGAGGTCCATTGAGAAGCAGTAATGTGTAAAGTTAATGGTCGTGAAGTCTATTCTCTCTCATAAAGTGAAAGTAAATCCGGGGAGGCATGCTGCTAAGTGAGATTTGTGTAATTTGAATGACGAGAGACAATTGTGTCTGGGTGCCGACTGCAATTTGGCAAAGTGCAATTAGTCGCCATAGAGTTGTTTGTTGTCAAAGGCTTAATAGCAATGATGAATCACAAAGGTGTCTGGAGTGGCTGTACTCTCAGAATGTGTACTGGATAGAAACACCAACAGGAGGAAAGCAAGAGTTTATTTCCTCCAGCTGGATTGTTGTGCATTGACAAACAAATGTCACATTTTCACAAAGGAGAAAAAGTATTGTCTGCTTTTATATGATAAGCAGTACAGCACATTAAGTTTATTTAGATTGTAAAATGTACAATATAGTGTATGCAGTGTTCAATGAAAAGTCTTGATACGTAATATGCATTGTTAACCAAAACTTGTTAGTGGTGGGAAAACTCTATTACCTCCCTTATGTTTTGTTGATATTACCTTTACTTGCTTATTGTTTTGGGTTCCAGTGACCGCTGTATTATATGTATTATTATAATAATAATAATAATAATAATAATAATAATAATAATAAGAAGAAGAAGAAGAAGAAGAAGAAGAAGAAGAAGAAGAAGAATTTCATTCTCAACCATTTTTTCTTTCAGCTGTTTCTTCCTTTCTTCTGACATTATTAAAACCCAGTAGACAGAAAATGATTGAAATCTTTCACCTTTTTCCACAAACTGGGCCTGCACATTGCAGAGGATGAAATACATAAATTAACACAAATTATTATTATTAGACCAAACATGGAATATTTCATGGTTCATATGTCGTATGACAAATATACATATACAGTGGGCTCCAGAATTAATGGCACCCTTGACTGGCAGTGCACAAAAAATATATTCAAATGCTTATAAAGGTTTCAATGGAACCCACCAAAATCAACCTCTATCAAGGATAACAGCATGGAGTCCTGTAATGCTTGACAAGGTGAAGGAGCACATTGAGGAATATGGACCATTCCTCAATGCAGATCCTTGCAAGAGCCTTCACAATCACAAGTATTTGCACATATCAACTGCCCTCTTCAGTTCAGCCCACAGGTTTTTGAATGGATTGAGGTCCAGCACCTGAGATGGCCATGGCATGTGGATTTTGAGGTATGCTTTTGGTCATTGTCTTGCTGGAAAGTCCAGCCAAGTCTCACCATATCCTGATACTTACATGAACTTAAATTCCCATTTAAGGCTTTAGATAGAAATAGATCACATAAAAAGTGTATGCCAACTCACGTTATAGAGCATGTTTGCTTAACTTCAAGATCTTTGAAAGTTGCTTCCAAACAAAAATGAAATTCAATTTGGCTACATTTCATCTAAGTGCAGCCAACATAACACTTCATGTGTATGAAAGCATGCAATCTCATAATGATGACTGATAACAACACCAAATCAATAACAGTAGGCTTGAATCCTTTAGGCAATACAGAATAATACAAAAATACAGTAAATATCTGACAACGGAATTGGCAAACTGTTTATACTGAGCCACATAGTTTCCCTTGTGGCTTGCCATCTCCCTGATGCAGTTGTTTCATTGGTCAGAGAGGATATGACTCACCACAGTTTTTGTCAGATTCTGTCCTGATTTTATTTCTACCCTGATTTGTTTTTGCTGGTTCCAGAGAGCTGCCACAGCCGCTGGATGTGATTGTTGGGATTACCAGTGATCCTGTTACAATCTCAGCTCATTCTTTTCTCAGACCAAAACAGACTACTGCACTTTGCCTAAAAGCTTTACAATGGCACAATATCTTTATAAACAACCTCAGACAACCAATAATAGTCATGGAACTACAGTAGTTGCACAGGAGCAGAGTTACAGAAAAGAAAAGGTATTATAGTTAGATTGAATCTAAAAGTAGCAGACCAAATTCACAAGCAGCACATGTGGATGTAAAATAAAAAAGAGGCCTTTTCTTTTTCATGTGAAGACAAAACTACAAATTCAACTGAAATACTATTGATTTTGCTATTTAAAAAAAGCTTAATTACTTCCACCAATGAGATTGTGTCATGACGTAGGTTAGTCCATTTGTCTATCTGGCCGTGACAGACATCAGGAAGAGTAATGGCTGGATTGCCTTGAAATTTGCTGTGCACAATCATATTCCCAGGAGGAAGAAAGGTATTGATTTTGGTGACCCCATGACCTTTCCTCTAGCACCACCATCAGGCCAAACATATCTCAAAAAGTTATGACTGGATTGCCTCAGCACATTCATGCTAAGGGAGATTGTTGCACTGAGGTCTGCACTGTTTGGGCATATAGGCATGCATCTATTATTCCTTTCTGTTTAACTTCTGAAATTTCATATTTGAAATCATCTACTTTGATGTAACCAACAATTTTGTGTCAATTGTTGCTTCACCATACATCAGGTCATTCACTCACATTGTGCATAATATCAACATGTCAAGCTCATGTCATGCTGACTATTGCCACAAGTAATGATAAACTACACCATTGTTCTCCTACAACAGTTGTGTTTATCTTTGGTGCTTGAGAGAACTAAGTGTTTGGCAAGAAAATGCCCAGTAATTTTCTTAAATGTTGGATGGATATTCTACAAATTATATGCATATTTTAAAAGAAATGCTGTATTTACATTAATTGTTCAATTACTGTAACTGCTTATAGCAGCAATACCATAAACGGTCACCACCAAAAACATGCCTCACAGACATTCTGGGGTGTTTCTTATAACTAATTATCACTGGATACAGCTTTTACGAACCTCTATTTGTTTTAATTATAAAAGTAATTTCAAAGCAAGAGAACTCTAGATTGATTCAGAGATCTAGGATTTTGCACAGTATACAACACAAGTGTATCATTGCTTTGCAAAATGGCCATTACTGTGCTTCTGTTGCCATTCCATTTTGTCATTTTATAGCATTCTAGAACTTTATATCAACTGCAAATTGCCAATTACCTCTGGGGTATTTTCTTAAATTCTAGCTGTCTCAACTAGTTATTTTTTCTGGTAGTCTACAGTATGTGAAAGTCAAACAAAAGTAATTCCTTGCTGGACTTTACCCCCATTTTCATGTACATATAGGGATATCAGTAGTGATACTCTATTCAATCTGTTATCAAGGAGAGACCCTGTTAAATCCAATGCAACTTTGTTATGAGATGCATATCTTTATGACTTTTTTTTTCAGCTACAATAGCTGTTTACTAAGTGCAAGTGATTTCATGCATTCAAGACAACACCACAAACAACAAATCATTTGTGTAAGTTGGATCCTGTAGAATTTAAGTAAAACATGACAGTTCCAATATTCCCCTTCAGGTTATTCATAGCTTGTCCACAGTTATTGGATGTAGACTCAAGCTTATAATAGGGTCGTAAATCATGCCTTAAAATTGCCCGCATCTCTGCAATTTATCAAAAGGAGTAGGCTATTTGCTATAGCAGCTAGGTATGTAATTTACTGCATTTTATCTTAAAGCTATCCGCTTGGGAAATTATTGCCAATATGGACTGGAAACAAATTCATGGAAATTGGCATAATTTGCACCATGCTGAAAGAAATGGTTAATAACTATAATATACATTATAAAATGCACTACTTCTCGCTAAAACATAACATTTAATTGCACTGAATGGCATTTAATTGCACTGAATGGCTTGGACTAAAACCATTTTTTTATCTAAGATTGAGAACCTTACATTTATTTGTAAGACAAAGCTAAGGGCAAATGTTGATTTAATCGAGCTCTGTCATACTCCAAATTGTGCAGGTATTTAGCAGCCAATAACTGCCTAAGGACCCTCCCCCACACCCAGACATGCATCCCGCTTTCAATACACTGCAGGAAGGACTCCCCCATGGCAGTCCATAGGCATAGACATGCACTGAACCAAATTATCACACATTCCTCCGAAGGCCCATTCCCCTAAAAGAAGAGAGAGTGTGGAGGGGAGGGGGGAGATTTGTAATCCCTAAAATTAAAGTTCAGCTTGAAAGGATCTGGATTGAAGAGCCAGACTTGATTTGGTAGAGAGTGACAGGCAAAGGGGTGATTGCTTTCTAAATCCCACTGTTGTGATTAACTCATGTCAGTTCTTCTCCTTTGGGGCTGTGCTGTCTCCTTCTCTCTGTCAATAGGCCTACCTCTATTCCGAAAATGAAAGGGAAGACAGAGAAGCCACAAAGTGGGAAAAACTGATATAGCTTTTATTGTTTTAATTTATGGTGACTGCATTACTATCCATTCTAATAACTAGTGTTGACTAATCTTGGGTGTAAATGAGAATATGAAGCGAGATTTTAGGGTTAGCGAGCTAACTAAATCTTTAACCCTGTAAAGTTGACTCACTTTAAAGTATATCGCCATGGTAATGTGTGCAGTATGGCTAACGTGGTCTGGGGCAGGTGATAGCCAGGCTATCAGATTGCAGCATATAAAAGCACCACCCTCTGAGCAATAGAAAATAATGCTCAAAGGGTGGTGCTTTTATATGTATAATCCCTGGAAAAATTAAAAAATGATGAAATAAATGATGAAACTGGCTAAAATCACACTCTCCCTCTCCGCCTGTAGAGGTGAGCACCAGGTGGGCGCTACATACTGATGGTTGTTCAGGCGAGTTTTCCCCTCATAATTGTAAATGCTTTGAGTCATCACCTGGTAAGAAAAGTGGCATATAAATGCAGTTAATAATAATACTACTACTAAAAAAATAAATAATAATAATAATAATAATAATAATAATAATAATAATAATAATAATGCAATGTTTGTAAAGACATTTTTAATTTTAATTGAATTCAATTTTAGCCCTCCCATTATGTTTAGAGTCAATTTAACCCCATTCAGTGTTCTTGACATCTGTTAAAAACCGGTTAACCTTTTTTAAATTGATACTGTATGACTTTTCTAATTTTCTAATTCGGTGGGATTAAATAGTAAAAATGCAATAAACATAATGCTATGCAAGTTCAGTGCCAACATGGCATACAAATGTGATATGCAGTGTTATTTTGTATTAGAAAAAATTAGTGAATGATTCTGGTGGCACTTTCCCACACAGGTGCTAAACTTTAATTTACCATTCCACACTATGTGTCAAGATTTTTCTATTACAATATTTTTGTTTATTTCAACTGTTATGCTGAATTTGATCACAAACCGGTCATAAAATCTTAACATAATAGGAGGGTTAAAAAACACAGGGGATGCCTATGCTGTTTTTTAAAGAAAATAAATGAATTATGGACACTATATTATAATTAATTATATAAAAGAACCAAAAAAAAAAACCACATTTGAGCAATAATGAGAAGAACCATGTATATTAAAGGCAGAAATGGTTCATTTTGAATGAATGTCAATGGGGAACACTGTCCACTGTCTGGTTGTCATCCAAGGCCAGCAATTATGTTCTGTCCCCATGACAATTTGCATAATGTCCTGAAATAGGCAGAGGAAATGTGCCGCTAAATGTGTGAAGAACAAGGACAAGCAGAGAACTGTAAACTTACAGGATGTAACACCTCCATCTATCATACAACCTTATTAATGGAAAAGTGCCCTGCTAAAGGCAGCCCATTTGGAACACTGTACTTTGTGCATTAAACTGGCATACGGCGTCAGTATAAATATAGGGCAACTGTATCATTATATTAATTTCAAACTAAAGTAATCATCACACAACATAAGTTAGAATATACTATATTCTGGCAGTCTACCGCTGAGATGTGAATATTAATAATAAGTCTAGGAATGGCTTGAACCTGTTGCTTGGAATAGCATCAAACTAAAATAGTTATTTACAGAGTTTGCTTAGTGAATATTATTTTACACCCACTGACTGTGCTAAATTTTGAATTAACCAAATGCATAAAAGCTACAAGGTAAATATAAAACTTTGCATATCCGATCATCCGGTGAAGAAGAAAGGCATGATTCATTGGTTCCAGCTTGTCATTTTTTCTTCTTATCAGGCGAAAGCTTCTTCATCGACTGAGGCTCTGAGGTGAGGCTGTTTTTGGAATGACATTCTGCTAAATATTCTGCTAAATTGGAACTCCAATGTATTCCACACCCATTTTCTGTGAACACACTTGACCCCCCCCCCACACACACACACACACACACCATTGGCTGTGGCAATTACAACCAATCCGTCAACTGTATAAACCCTTAAAATATAAGGACTATAAATACAGGCAGAGGGTGAGTTAACATGTCAGTGAGCCTTTTTCAATGATAGGAAGGGATTTAAAATGGTCTTGTAACAATGTTTAAAAAGCTTACCTATTGTACCTTTAAGACAATCTTCACTGTGACAGAGTCATTACATGGCATTATACTGATCACACTCTCTTCCATGAAACCTTTGCTATAATTTAAAATGAAATCCTTGCTTGCTGTGCACAGAACTCTTTTGTAGTGGACATGATAATGAGCCATTTATACTCCTACTTGCGTGTATATAATGGTTGGCGCAAGAAATTACTTTGTTACCTTAAAATTCATGGCTGAAGTAACAGCCCTCCACTATTGGTATACTGTTATGTTTAAAGGTCTAGAGGTTGAATTTCATGGTAGGGAGTAATTGAACACATTTTCTGAAGGGCACCACAGATTTGATTCTCCAGTTCTTGGTAGGGAGTCTGCACTTTACAGCCAGAAAGCAGTGTGAGTATTGAACTTTGAAAGTGTGTGTGTGTCTGTGTGTGTGTGTGCATGCGTCTGTGTGTCGCGTGTGCATGCATGTGTGTGTGTGTGTGTGTGTGTGTGTGTGTTTGTGTGTTCATGCATACATTCATGTGTGATTGTGTGTGGTTGTGTGCATCTTTGGTATGTTTGATACATTCTCAAAGAAAAACAGTAGGTCAGGTTACAATTTTGATAAATATCTAGTCAGTGTAACTTCAAGATTAGTTGGGACTCACACAAATGTAGCTGCATGAGCGCAAACTGTCATTCATGCACTTTGAACTTTGTTACTAAAGCTATGTTTATTCATCATAACCCAGGGTTTACATGGCAACCATATGTGTCTTTCTAAAAGCAAGTGGGATTAAAAACTAATAACAATGAATACATTGTATATACTTTTTCTACCATTATAAATGTTCTAGATTTGATTTAGATATGCCTTGAAACAAATGTTCTGTGTATCAAAAGTATATATATATATATATACTTATATATTCTAAGGTTTTTATCTGAGTATGTTGCCAGTTCATATACTTGATGCAGAAATAGTAGAAATTGGCAGTAAATACTGAAATAAAGCTTGCATATTGTGCTGGGTGTGACATTGCAATAACTATGTTGAGCATGAAAGAACACAGCTTCCTTGACATTTTTTATGTTTAGTTATGAGGAGAAAATCAAATATTTGTAAGGGATGCTTTTTATAGCAAAAATAAGGCCTAAGCCAGTGTTATGACTCAGGTTTAATAAACAATACCCATACCATGTTTCCATGGAAATAAACATGGCATGGCACAGAGAACACGTTGAGATAAAAAATCTATGACCAGGATTACTAAAAATGAAAACAATTTGTTTCAGGAAGCCTTTTGTTTTGTTTCAGGATTGTCTCCTGCTTAGTCTAATCAACTATACGTTGCTCTGGATAAGAGTGTCTGCCAAATGGCATTAATGTAATGTAATATTAGATTATTGGCATCCTCCCCTGGAGCAATGCAGGGTTAAGGGCCTTGCTCAAGGGCCCAACGGCTGTGTGGATCTTATTGCAGCTACACCGGGATTAGAACCACCGACCTTGGGCGTCCCAGTCATCTACCTTAACCACTATGCTAGAGACCACCCTTAAATTTGAGGAGTTGAGGAACGGCAATAACAGACTCCAACGGCCAATCAAAAGCCTAAAATCAGGGCTAGATACTGAAAACTTTCTTATACCTGCACTAAGGAAGGGATTGAACACATCTGAAAAATCAAAACAAGCTGAGAAGCCAACTGCCCCAGAAATGGACTATGTATAAAAATGGATATAATTTCTACACAGATCACCCGACACGGATGCAAATACCCTCAAATTAAAGGTGACAGTCCGCACTTTAATCTCATATTTATATATCATATTTCAAATCCAATGTGCTGGTGTACAGAGCCAAAAGAATTGAAATTGTACCGATTTCCAAATACTTATGGACTGCACTGTACAGTATATCATGCAAAAAAATGAGGATCAACAAGAAGGGTATCTTAATCAAAATGGATATTGTAATTCTTCCTTCAGCATGATCACAGGGCATGATGCAGTGGTCCTGGATACATGTAGCCATTTACATCAGGACTACATCAATATTTCATTACATTTATACAAGATGGACTCTGATCTATTATTATTCTTATCTCATCTATCTCATTACAACAGCACCAAATATACAATTGGATTATGGAAGATTTTTGTGTGGAAGCTCAACTGCAGAGAACACATTTATTTTTTAATTTTACTGTAAATAATTGTGCACACTTATGCACAATGATTCATGATGAAGAGAATGGTAGATTGATTCTTTACACAATGCTTTCTTTTCCAGATCATGCTGGTATGAATCAATATATACTTTTTTTGTTTTTGTTAAAAAACCAAGTGATTGGTTTTACTGTTCTGTGCTAAAAGTATGTGTGCATCACGGCAATGCCATAATTAACCACTTCCATTATGTTTTTCAATTGTACTCTTTTGAGTGTTGCTCTAAGTAAGTAATTTTAAAGAAATCCCAGTACTCTAGTGCTTAGTGTATATTGAATAAATTAAGTAAAGATTAAGTCAAAATTTAACTGATTTGAAATTTTCAACTGTGCCATTAATATATTTTAATTTCTCCACTCTTCATTTTATAGTTTTCTATTCACATCTAAAAAAAATGTGATAATTCAATGTGTTTTTCCATTCAAATCTTTTTGAACCTAATTTTCTTCCATGAGTGTTTGCTCCAGCAAAATATGAAATGCACTCACACTGTCACAATTCTTCTGAGTAAAATTCACTTTCCAGCCTCCCATTTGTCCAACTAATTGGAGTTTTGCATGAAAGTTTGAAGAGGTCAATATTTCATGAAGGACATAACCAAATGAGCTGATTCCTTTTTGCTGTAGTTTTTCAGGCCACTTGATAATTAATCCCATAATACATTAACCATAAAGTAAAAGATCAATAGCTTCTACATTATCCCCAGAAGATGGAGTCCTTTCAGCCTCCATAAGGAGCAAAATCAATGAGACTAAAATTGAAGTAGCACTCTTATTCTAAAATGGATTGAAGGCTACCTGAACAATTTTGGTCAGAATGAATCTTGCTTTGCATTGCTTTTTTGTTGACAGAGGGGGAGGAACCATAATCTTCCCACACTCAAAAGCCTAGCTCCCCACTGATTTTCAGGACCAACTTCAGGAGATGTGCATTTATTCAGTGTCAAGTTTACTGCATATACTGGTGTGTTTCCATGACAGCATCATGTACAATATATATTAGTTGCTCCTGGACATTATTATCAAAAAAATTTCCCTTGAGTATCACTGTAAAATAATATATCCTGGGCTGACCAATAGTGAAAAGACATAATTATGGATTGAGAAATGACAAATACATTTTTCATTCACACACCTACTGCATATTGCAATTTAAATGTGAAACAACCTTTCTTCTAAGTATAACTTGACTTCCTGCATTGCAAGGATTTATTTGACAGAAAGAACCATGCTTCATGGTTTTTGTTAACTCAGTCTGCTTTGAAATGACTTCCCTCTGGGTAGGGCAGGCTGGGAAGTTTGGATTTGCGTCTCAGTGCACTGTGAGTTTAGACACACCCATTATGAGGAAGGACCATTATTACAGCTGATCTTTGAGGAGAGCTGCAAAGTAAAATTGGGGGCTATGCACATCAGCCCAGTATCTGGGGGGTGCTTAAAATAGCCAGAAGCGTGATCAATAAAGAACTTCCTTATCCAGGCAAATTCTTCAAAGGGTGACACAAGCTGAGTAAAAACTGGAGTGCTTAACTCTTAACAGTGATGTTCTCTACGACTGTTCAACCCTCCGGATAAAAGCATCTGCCAAATTATTGTAATATAACACATACTGTAGTTCAGCTTGACAATGAATTAAGCAATATGTATAGAGGTTTAATATTAATGCAAACTTCGGCTTCAAGGCTTTGCCTCTCATCATTCCCCCTCCCCTTTATTCAGGAATAAACAGGATGATTCAAGAAAATGAATCAGCACAGCTAGCAGATGTAGTACGAGAGCAATGGCAGTATAGGAGCGACAGCATGACACGCAGAATAGGCCAGGCAGCAGGGCAGCAACATGCAGAATGAGCCAGGCAGCCGCATGCAGAATGAGCCAGCTAGCAGGGTAGCAACATGCAGAATGAGCCAGGCAGCAGCATGCAGAATGAGCCAGGCAGCAGCATGCAGAAAGAGCCAGGCAGCAGGGCAGCAACATGCAGAATGAGCCAGGCAGCAGCATGCAGAATGAGCCAGGCAGCAGGGCAGCAGCATGCAGAATGAGCCAGGCAGCAGGGCAGCAGCATGCAGAATGAGCCAGGCAGCAGGGCAGCAACATGCAGAATGAGCCAGGCAGCAGCATGCAGAATGAGCCATAGCATATTTACTGTCTTAAGATACAATTCAATTTTCTTAAGCTTCTTAAGCTCCATTGTCAATCGGTTGTATGTACACCATAGTTTTTCAAGATAGAAAATATCTGATTTGATTGATCAGACCAACATGAATTTAAACCACAACTAGGCAAATTTCAGCCAGTCAGCCAGTAGGAGTAGGTCTGGATGTGTTGTCATGGCAATGCCTGGCTGAATATAAGCATGATTGCATGCAGAATACCACTAGTTTGTCCACAGTATTTTCAGAAGTTAGCTAACTTCTTAATCCCACTACACTGAGCACCCCCTGGTCACATTAGAAGTGTAGTCATGAGTGGAGTCATAAGAGAGGATGGTATATTACATTAACATGCTCTATCCCCTTATGCATGTAAATTATGAATGAAAGGGAGCCAGAGATTGACTGAAACAAAAGCTCATGATTGCACTCGCAAACAAAATCCTTCAGGTTTTCATACAAAATGTCATCAGACCCCATACAATGCCATTAGAATTACATATCTGCATATCATGGATGTAAACATTTGAATTTTTTATGAAGGGGTACATTAAGAGCCTATAATTAATTCACGATCTCATATACGTTTCTCAATAAAACTGTATTGTCTGCATATCTCATACACACACATTGGTGCATGCTTGTCTTTTTCAGTCATTGTATGTATATATAAATTATAAACCAAAATACATTGCATCCTATGGTGATAATTCAGTGTGTCTACTCAAAGATCTTAAGAACTTACCACAAAGATACCTATAACTCAGCTCAGGAACTACCCATATCAGGGAAAATTATGCTACCAATAACATCAAAAGGATAGAAATCCATGTCTGTTTCCTGTACTCTTTGACATATTGACTCTTGACATGTGTTTCCTTAATATTTACCGAAATCATCAATCGGCAAGCATTAGCATCGGAAAAAAGGAAGCTTGTAAGTTAGTATAATAATACTACTACTACTAATAATAATTCATTATTATTATTTATATAGCACATTTCAATCAATACAGCACAAAGTGTTATACAAAGAGAGGACAAGCATGCTGTAGATGTCCATAGCATCTAATTTCCACTGGAAATGCCTGCACTGGAAATGTGTTCATCTGTGAAAAACAGTGTTAATGAATTAGACAGGCTTTAATTACAGATTTTCTGCAGGATTGAATGTTTATCCTGTACAGACAGGCTTGCTTTTACGTTACTTTTTTGTTTGTTTTGTTTTCATAATGACAATTACGCTCACACTGTATTGAGTGTTGTATTGTGTCTCCGCAATCTGAACACTCGCTCCCTTGGCCCTGTGATCACTGCACATGGGCTATCCTATCACTGCTACGCGGAAGATACCCAACTCTTCGTCTCGTTCCCGCCGTCTGATACGCAGGTTTCAGCTCGTATCTCTGCTTGCCTGAGGGACATCCAGAGCTGGATGGACAACCACCATCTAAAGCTCAACCCAGGCAAGACTGAAATGATATTCATCCCTGCTAATACCTCTCCCCATCTGGATCTCTCCATTTCCCTCGGGGATACCACACTCACGCCGTCACCCAGTGCAAGGAACCTCGGCGTGGTGATGGACAGCAGAACATTGCGGCGGTGACCCGGTCTTGCAGGTTCTTCCTATACAACATACGGAGAATCCGCCCCTTTCTCACCCCCTACTCGACCCAGCTCCTGGTCCAAGCGATGGTTCTGTCCCGCCTGGACTACTGCAATTCCCTCTTGGCTGGCCTCCCAGCATCCGCCATCAGACCCCTCCAACTTATCCAGAATGCAGCAGCTCGTCTGGTCTTCAACCTTCCCAAATACTCGCACGTCACCCCCCTGCTTACTACCCTCCACTGGCTGCCTGTCATGGCTCGCATCAAATTCAAAACATTGGTGCTAGCCTTCCAAGCAGTTAAGGGGTCTTCCCCAGCTTATCTACAAAAAATCATCAGACCCTACACCCCTGCCAGACCTCTTCGTTCAGCCTCCACAGGCCGCTTGGCACCTCCCCCTCTCCGAACCTCCACCTCACGCTCACGACTGCTGTCTGTTCTGGCTCCACGGTGGTGGAACGAACTCCCCGTTGAGGTCAGAACTGTAGAATCTCTCCCCACCTTCAAACGCAAGCTGAAGACACACCTCTTCAAGCAGCACCTCTCCCCATCCCTCCCTACCTCCCTGTGAACCTTAATTGTTGTCTTTAGTTGGCTAGGTAAGCAGTGTTTTGACAGTTAACTTTGGTCACTTTTGCTCTGTTTGTTTGTTTCTTGTTTAAAAAAAGAAAAAAGAAAAAAAGAAAAAAAAAAAATTGGCCCTCGTCCTTATCTTTGTTGTACAGGTAGCAGTTCAAATTGTACTTCCCTCTAGGGTCTTTCAGCGAACTTATCCCTGGTTATGGATATGCACTTTGTTGTACGTCGCTCTGGATAAGAGCGTCTGCCAAATGCCAATAATGTAATGTAATGTAAAGGCAATATACCATATGACCTGGTTTTGATCTCTTTTCTACGGAGGTCCTGAGATATTGATAAATTAAGAGCAATTTTATTACTGTGACATCTGGCTCTTATGACTGGCCTGGTCCCTTTTTGCAGCAATTATGTAGAAATTATTGACAAGTACTGTATGTCTAGCTTTTATGACTGACCCTTTGACAGCCTCCATTATATAGAGCCCTTAGGCTGGCCTCTGTTGTGTTAGGCATAGCTCACCGTATAGGATGTGCACAACATAGCTGTTTGCCACAGCATGCCTTCGTGTTGCTGTGCAACAAAGCAATCTTGTGCAACAAGAATTATTTTAAAGCAATCAATATTTGTTCCCCTGTCCCTAGTGCTGTACAGTTTCTCATATATATGTGCCGCTGTCTCAATCAGAAATATTGTACTTACTAATCCTTGGTATTCTGTTAAGTACTCTTAATTCAATTATGCAAAATAGGGAGGGGAAAAGCTGTTTAGCTCATAGCTATTTGCTTGCATTCACTTAAACTTGTGCTTTTCATTAATTGGCTCCTGCGGTACACTAATCCATTTGAGACCCCTACATTAAGTCATACATTCATAGCCTGAATTTAAAATAGAAGCATTCCCCACACTTCCTGTGAAAGATCAAAACAGTGGACTCATTCACAGCAGAAAACAAACAGCGCTATTCATTAAAAAACGATCACACTTTCACTGGAGCCCGAAAAGGGTCATTTCTCAGCACGAATGCACCAGCATCGCTGAAACTCAATGACTCAGAGAGAAAGTGACCCAAACAGGCCCAAATCTGCATACCTCATTCACTCATATAACCAGCTAAGGAATAGCTGTATATTTGTTCATAGGGAAGAGTGACATATTCTAAAACATGTCATGTTTCCCTCCAGCCTATCATAAGTGTACATATACAGACCCGTTTTGGAAGGTGATGTTTATTCCATCTAATTATAAGCACACATTATTCTTGGGGTCTAATAAGTCTAAAAAGTTAATTTTTTTAATCTGTAGTATAACACAAAGATTTATCTTTATGATAAACAGAATCTTTATGCACAAATTAATTAAAATCACAAATGATCAAAACAAACAAATCAAAATAAATAAAAATACCTGCCGTGATTTCCCAAATGTACCCAAGCATTAAAGGAAGTGATTCCATCTATTCTTATCACCAGGGAAACAACAGAAAAAAAGAATCACAGTGTCATTTTCTGAATTCCAATTGTGACACATGTATGTACGTTTCTGTGTTCAGAAACTCCATATACAAAAGCATCAGTACTTAGTAATAGCCCTATATGATGGTGCTTGCAAATGCTGTCAGCAAATTAAAAGTAATTGGCACATTTCCTTTATTCATCACAAAATAATTATTGGGAATGTTGTCAACAAGTTTGCATGTGACAAGCTTGGAACAATTCTCTGTGACCTTGACTGATCTTGGTTGGAACTCTAAATATTTTCTAAGGCTGGAGTGCTCATTCTAACTTACCTAATTAAAATTAAACCACAATGCCCCCTGATGTTATTGAGACACTTTTTTCATTAACCAGGTACATCATAATGAAGACAAAGTATAAAAAGAAAGTAATTACGGTCACAATTGTAGAATCACAATGTAACATAGACTTTCACAAGAAATCTTCTACAATTGTGCTCAGTTACATTAAGGGATCTACACACAAAGAACATGTAGTCAAGAATATTTCACATGTGATCAAGCAAAACCTTTTGGTGAATTTAAATTGGGCAGCCTGTAGCCTAGTGGCTAAGACACATAACTATAAACCGAATGTTAGTGGTTCAAGCCCCGGTGTGGCCAGGATAAGATCCACACTGTTGGGCCCTTGAGCCTGCGTTGCAGCCAGAGGGATTGTGCACTGCTCAGTCTAATCAACCAAAGTCACTTTGGATGAAAGCATTGGCCAAATTAATGATTACTTATTAAATTGAAAGAGGAAAGTTATTATTTAGTTATATGGCATATGCTGTCAGTCAGGTTCGTTTTGGCATTGCTGTTAATCATTTGCATTTATATATTTGAGTCTCTGATTTCTATACTCCAGTTCTTGGGGTCTGCAATGTCAGCTGGTTTTTGGTGTTTCAGGACCAGTGATGCATTTAAGTCATTGATTGGTTAAATAATCCATATACCTTCTTCCCAAGGCCTTCGGTGGCTACTGATTGAAAGAAACCAGAGATATCTGCAGAGACTGTGGCCCTCTTGGACCCCAGCTTGACACCCCTGATGTGCACTACATTATGCAATCATCTGCCAGGAGTTAATCCTGCAAGAACCTGATTTAATTCAAGTCTTTTAACTGTCCTTCAATGCCAAGAATGGGACCAAGTCAAATTATTAATGAATACAGACATAAATTATATAGAGCTACTTCTCCTTTGCCCACTTGGAAAGGTTATATGTGAAAGACCTCTTGCCAATTAAAAATGAATTTGGAGGAGACAGATGATACAAGGGAACGTTACAGCTGCTCTTTAAATGTTGTATATGGCCAACTAATATACTAGCTGTACAGTTTATTAAATCACAGTAACACCTCCTCTGTAGCATGAGACTCCCAGTTACCACAGCTATTGTTTTCCCAGCAGTTGCCATTGTTTTCCCAGTATTGCAGGGCTCTAGATTTAAATAAACCAGAGTGATTTTTTGCAGTCTTATCATGCATATGCTGTACTACATAAAGTGATATTAGGTGTCATCTGGAAAAGGGGTTGGTACTGTTATCTAGTGTTTTAGCATTGATGTTACAAAAATATATACCCCCTATGGGGTAGGCTGTTGTGTTTACTTCACTCTCAGAAATCTTCATTTTTCACATCTTGAAAACACAATAACACATCTTCAATAAAATGGGTGTCATTTTATTTGGAATGCAGAGGGTTTACTTGTGCAGACATTTATTTACTCTGTCTTTGTAACAATTCACACCATGGTTGGAATTTCAGGTGTGTCAATCGCATGTTAATATTGCAACAGTACCAGGTTACTGTACCAGGTTACTGTTACTAGGTTAAATCAGTTGAGTACAGAATTTTTGTTGTTTGTGTTTTCAAGGTCACTTGGCATTGTATGACTCGAATAGGATTTCAGAAGCCAGGTCCATTGTGCCCTCTGCATGGAATTCCTCCTAACTGGCAGAATCCCAGGTACATAATTGAATGGGCTGAAAGACAAGAAAGAACTACAGTAAAAATCATAAAAAAGTGATGATAACTATACAGTGGGTTGCAGAAATTTGGGAACCCCTGCTTTAAATGTGATTTACTCGTTAGGGCTTAAATGAGTCAGGTGAGTATAATTACAGGGCTGAACTTTTTATTCTTGAGCAACTGCCATCTAAAGTATCCAACTGCAGTAGCTGTTCTGTCTGGTGTAAACAACCATGGGTTCCTCTAAACAGTTGTCAAAGGATTTCAGAATGAAGATGGTCATTTCCACAAAGAAGGAAAAGGCTACAAGAAATGCAATGTTTCAAGCTACCTATTTCCACTGTCGTAAACATTTTTTGAAATTGGAAGATAAATGGAACAGTTGTAATCAAGGCAAGGTCTGGAAGAAAGATTTAAGATAGAATGGCCTGATAGCTGGTGAGAAATGATCAGAAGAACCCACACATCACTGCAAAAGAGCTTCAAAAAAAGAATAGCAGACACAGGTCTAGCTGGTCACAGGACAACAATACAACGTACTTTAAACATTTACATGGCAGAGTTGCCAGAAAGAACAACCTCAACACAAACATGCCGTACATGCAAGAATAATATTTCTGAGCTATATATACTCAGTGCGCACTATATTAGGTAGGCCTAAACCAGCTTCTTAATGCAAATATTTTATCAGCCAATCATGTGGCAGCAACTAAATGCCAAAAAGTATGCAGACATGGTCAAGAGGTTCAACTGTGTATATATATATATATATATATATATATATATATATATATATATATATATATATATACCGTAAATCCTCAAATTGTGTCCGGGGTCTTTTATTTACTTAGGCTGCACAAAGCACAGGCCTTTATTTGGGGCAGGCTTGTATTCGAGGCAGACCTTTATTTCTTATTAGGCTTCTGTTGTAGAATGTTATTCTTAGAAATAAAGTAAAAGGCTACACTTAAAGTGGGCCAACACTGTTCAACACTTCCTGTAACCGTTCAGAAATCAATTAGTGTAGGCTAATCAGGAAACACCGTTTGGTAAGTCATAGTGTCAGTCTTAACAGACTTAGTTTATTGCAAATATTCTCAAACACAATAAATCACATGCAAGTCCAGAATCCATAAAATAACAACTTGCCAGACACGCTTTCATGAACAATAACAACTTAGCGTAGATAACAGCAAGTTAAGGATCTTTAAGTGCGTTTTATTGTGAGACATGCGTTTCGTTTGGAGCAGCATACCAGTAGGCTATCAAAAGATTTTCGCTTTGGTTTGGGATTTAATTTACTTTTGGACTGTTTGATTCTATTGCTAAATGTTGGGACTGGTGGGCACTGAAATCTGGGGGGTATTTGATGGTTCACTGTTAAGTTTTATGTAGCTGAAAGAGTGTCAGGATTTCCACCCGTCTGTTTATCGCAAGCCAAGGCAGCCGCTTTCATTCATTAATTGAACGTGCGCTGTAAATACATGGACACCTTATTGCGTAGCCAAGTAGCCTAAATTGAGTTAATTTTTAATTTTTCCCGATTTACTTTTTATTAAATTCAGAGGCTGGAATGCCTCGCGGGCAACAATTGTGTTTAAATGTATACTGCTTCAGCCTTTGGCAAGCTACTCAGAAGGGGGCGGCAAGCAACTGGTAGCTTGAGAGCAACGTGTTGGAGACCCATGGTGTAGGACAACGACTTTTCATTGGCAACAGTATTAAACCAACAATATAAAATATTATTTTATATTCTATTTAATTGAGTTAAATCGAAACAATGTCTTCTAGTGCTCATGGACTGATAGCCCTACTTGTAGGCAATATTACCCCGGCTTGTATTTGGGGGCCGGCCTTTATTTGTCCGAATCGGCCACGCCCCCGGCAATTATCCGAGACCCAGCTTCACATAGATGTAAATGTAAATTTGAGGATTTACTGTATATATATTGTGGTGGCCCGACCAGGGATCGGTACACCACTGGGGTGGAACGGCCCGTGCGCCGGCGCCAAGAGTTGGGGATGCTGATTCACTCTGAATATTTTCCCTTGTCCTATCTAAGAGAACGGCACCTTGGAGAGAGACCGGGAATCAGCACCATGGCCAGCAACCCCCGGGGCGAGACGGGTGCGGCCGCATTCCGCACGTGAATGAACATTTTAATTAAACAGGCACAGCTGAAACGAGTTCGGAAAGGAGAGGCGGCGTCTTCAAAAGGAGCCTAAAAACGCAACCCGGGGCTCATGACGGAGGAGGAGAGATCCGGAGCCAGAGCACACACATAGGTTGACGAAACCTGGACGGAGCTAACCAACTGCGAGAGAGCCCATGCACACGGAGGAAACCCCCACGGACGAACCCTCAAAAGTCTCGGATTCACCGTCTCACTACAATATATGCATGTAACTTTGAATTGTATAGTTTGTTCTCATATTGGAACATGGTATTTTTACAGTATCAAGGATTATTAGAATATGCTTTTTATTGTCTCAGTCTGTGACTAGGTCAAGGTTGTAAACCATACGCGTGGCATGTTTTATTGCCCTGCATTGTAAATAAGAGGCTGATCTACACTGATGTTTGCACTAGCAGGTTTTTTGTATGATATTACATATTGACGCAACAATAATTGACATTGACGACTCAAAAAGGATGGATGGAGTTAAGCCTCCAAGGTTAAGATTGTTAATTGCTATATACAAAAATGTTTATTTTAAATTAAGTTGATGTTAATATTGCTTTGGGGTAATGCCATGCCAATACCCCAAAGATGTGTATCAATAAAAATCCATGTTTTTTTGTTAACCTTAGCAAAGAAAAATGACATAATGTTGCTGACATAATTTGAAAAAAAAAAAAAAATTAAGTTGTAGTCTGAAAAAATAGTTTCTCAGTCTTGGGAAAGCAGCCAGTGATGTTGCCTTCCTGACTGAGTGAGCAAGGACGTTCCTCCACCAGGGAATGAGGTCCAAGAAGAGCCAGAACGAAAGGCCATAGCATTCGAGCATTTAAGCAACCTCAGTGTTTCAGCTGGATATGTATGGATAAAAGGCTCCTACTTTTTAAAGGGGAACTGCTCTGCGTCTATATATTAAATGCATGTTAAAATGTTTCCTCCTCTGTATTCCAGACATGTATATTGGTTGTACTCTAGAGCCATGCATTTTCAGCAAATTGGTTTTATAACCTGCAATTCTGCTGAAATCAACAGTTTCTCAATAGCCATTGCAGCTGGACATATCACAAGTTAATTGGCTGTGATGTATTGTAAATTATGACTGATGGGAACCTGCAAATCTTTTAACAAGGAAACAGAGAACTAAAATTCGGTTTTTGTCTGTTGTTGAACTGTTTTCCCCCATTTTTTACCCCAATTTAGAATGGAAACTGTAAGCTCATTCCATCACAGTCAATTACGTAGGGATATGCACTTGCATTATCAAGCCCTCTAAAATCTGTGTGTGAGAGAATGACAAAGAGAAAAAGAGATATATGAGTTACTAGTTCTATCCAAAGCATTCGGAATTCAATTCAGAATAGAGGGAGCGGTTATACTGTATGTCTGAGGGACCCTGGATTTCTCTCCAACTTTGACTTACAAATAAA
The DNA here is from genome assembly GCF_963514075.1 of Conger conger. Taxonomy (NCBI): domain Eukaryota; kingdom Metazoa; phylum Chordata; class Actinopteri; order Anguilliformes; family Congridae; genus Conger; species Conger conger. Next base: position 28,713,822 of record NC_083770.1, read on the forward strand.
GTTTGATTTATACTCACACAAAGCTTGGTGAGTTTTGCAGTCACCAAAGGTTATGGACAAATTTTTATTAATCTAGACTAAACTCTAGACAAAATGACACAGTACTAACAATAGCTTTGAGAACAGTCATTTTATATTTGGCTTCGTCCAAGCATGAAATTCTGTTAGACAGATATGCTATGCTGTGAGACCAAAATATACTCAAACTGTCATTATATGCAAAATAGAGCCTGCCTATATTTCCTAAACTATTCTCTCTGAAATTATTGTAAGCCTACGCTGAACATCAAAAAAGTAGGAACTAAATTTTACAAGTAAGCTTTGGTGCATGTATGGTTTTGGATGTTCTGATATAAGAAATTGAGTTAAGAGAATTCAGAGAAATGCTTATGAACTACCTTGAGTGATTCATCAAGGCTGGCCAAAAATTCGGGAAAGGTGATAGCATGTGTTTTTTATCACCTGGGGAAAAGCATTTCAACTTCAGATTAGGCATATGTAGTGACATAGCACCTGGAGTTGGTGCTTGGAGGAGACATGAGTGACTGTGCATTTCAATGTTTAAGGTTTTCTATTGAAATATCCTCCAGGAGAAGAAGAACGTTACACATTACACATTAGATAATGCAGAAGATATTGAGGAGAATAAAAGATAACCTAGAGCTGCATATTCACACATTCCCCTACAGCTCTGAAGCTTCTCTCCATGTCATGTTTCTTTCTTCTCCCTTCTTATGTTTCAGCGGAGTTGAATGTAAATGACCCAGATGTTCACTTTCATTGTCCTTGGTACAGAAATAAATTCATTTTTAGGTTAGTTTGAAGATGTTGTCACGTGCAAAGACAAGCTATTTAATCGAGAAAGCAGTATTTAAATGAATGTTTTACAAGTTGTGTTCATTTACCCAATTACTTTTAGTTAATAGCTAAATCAACTACTTGCTTGGGGCACTTTTTCACAACACTTACAGGCAGTGATTTTATATTCCTCTTTTGCTGATGAGACCTGCTGAATGCCAGTTTAACCACCTCCACAATCTCACCTTTGACAAAACTCCTACCTCCCTGCAAATTTGCCAGCCATCTCTCTATTCTGGCTGTAAGCAGTCACAAATGAAATTAGGTTACATGAAGGATTAATCCATCTAAACATAAATGCAAGCATAATTATCTCTTAATTACAATGATGCAATGTATGGTTGTTAAATTGTTTCATGAATGAGCGGTGCAATAATTACACAACACACTAGAGATTAAATGGCAATAGAACTTTCACATTCTATGCATGATCTAGAAGCATAGAAGTGTGGGACTCCTATTGAGATGCACACACACACACACACACACCCACACACACACACACACATACACTACACTACACATACACATTTACACCTCAAATAGCTGACCCCCCAGTTCCTACTCTGTTTCTTATCAGATCTCTCTGGGCTCATCCTTTGAAGTTTCCTAGGGCCAAATAGTGAATTAGGAATTAGAGATTCTTGACAGTGGATTCAGAAGCAGTGAAAGATTAATGGAACAATAATGACCTGTCCCAGGCACTTACTCTCAAAGAGTCTGTGATACATGAAATAAGATTTTACTTGTATCTTTATATCTTGGAACAAGGAAAGAACTGGTCAATCAAACAAATCATTGAAGGCATGAACACCCTGGCTTGACCAAAGGGAAATCAAAGGTTTGGAATCCCTAAATTAATGACTGCTGTGCCAGTTGGGATTAAACTCAACAAATGTCTAATTTCTGCTTCCCTGTTTCAAATTAATGAACCATCACAGGCCTCAAAGAAATATATGACATCACTTCAAATATTATCAGTTTTATAAAATAATTGGGAGAAGGCAAAAGCGGAATTTGAAAGGAAAGAAAACTCATCCGTTGGAGGGCATATGATCAGAGAGTGTAAGCTAAGGAAGAAAATGATCATGAGTCAATTGTATTAAAAGGCATTAAAATGGATTGACCAGTTGATTTTTTCCCCCCAAGAATGCATTAAATAATGTTGGTACCCAAGGAACTTAATGAAGGACAGGAGAGACATTGAGAAGGAGGTCATAGGACCACAGAGACATGGTGAGTGAAAACGTTCATTGAAGGGCTATCAGTGTTATCGGTGAAGGTGGAGGCTGGGAGAATATGATAAGTTTACTCAGAGTTTGTTTTAGCCTGACGGTCTGTGCGCATCCTTTGCTCTTTACATGCAGAGCTGGCCCAACCCAATAAATGACAGGAGCACAGCTGCCAGGGGAGCCCCTAATTATAAATTATTATATTACAATATGTAATATGTATGCAATTATTTATATCCAAGCAATCGCATATAATGTGATTAAAATTTCATATTTATCTGAAAAGAATTCTGCAAGATTACGATTGACAGTTGTTCCAGCATATGAAAATACAATTGGGGAATGGGGGTGGGGGCACCTTGCGCTTTTAATATTTTGAGGAAAATACTGAGTTAAATGAGCATTTTATTATTATGTTTCCTTTGTATACAAATTAAGTTAAATCATTTTTTTTCTTGTTCCTCTTCCCTCTCTGACTTGGTGCCCTATGTGAACACAGTACCCTACAGGGAAGGGTGGCCAGACTGTTATTATATTTTTCAGGTTTTATTTTTTGGTTGCCATTAAAATGTTTACTTCTAGCTTAATGACTTTGTCTTGTCAATGTTTCACTGCTGTGTGCAGAGACACAGTACACTATTCTGCAGTGTGCTCCCTGTGTTTATGCCTGCCTCATCTCAGTTTCAATATAGGCCTCTGTATTCAGACAGCTATCGACTTAAACATAGTGTATACAGTATATTCAGACAGCAATTATACAGCTCTTTCCAAGTATACTTGGAAATAACCTTACCACATCCTTAACAAAACATTAGCCAGATGAAACAAAAGGTGCTTAAAATGCGTGAATACAGTATTCAGCGATATACATTAAATTTATATATAGCAGATATTTAAAGTTATTGTGGTTATAAACAGGTCCCTCTTTAGTTTTGCTTATTTGGAAATTGTATCAGTGCTGTGTTCATAAAAATTCAGAAGACAGTAGGTGAGCCAAGTGTAGTTTGATTTGGGAGGGAGTAGGTGAGTAGGGGGACTCCCAAATCAAATCCTGCTGAGGGCCCATCAAAGGCCCTAGGGCCATTTTGATTCTGTTTTTTTTTTTTTTTTTTTTTTGTTCTTTTTTTGTTGTTACCACTCCTCTGAGGGCCACTCATGTTTGGTTCCTGTCTCAAGCTATCTGTGGAGGTGGCTGTTTAGTAATGAGAAGAAAACATATTATTATGGCACTAATGCTTATTTCAATAGGCCGATGTGAAAAATAATCTATATTATTGTTGTTATTGTTATATAATAGTTCAAATTCTTTTTTTCTTTTTTTAAAAGAAAACCATGTGCAAGAGTGGGTTTAAAAAATGTACTCATCTTGTAGAACATGTGCTACTATGCTGTATCACATGAGAGTGTGATACTTGACTTTAGGGAAAGATATTCATTTTTTCCCTAAAGTCAAGTATCACACTCTCATTAATTAAAAAAGACCTCATCTGTCACTAACATGGTATAAGATTAATTTTCTCATTGCAGAATTGATATCTTTCCTCTACAGACACAGAGAGAGAGAGAGAGAGAGAGAGAGAGAGAGAGAGAGGGAGAGAGAGAGAGAGAGAGAGAGAGAGAAAGAGAGAGAGAGAGAGAGAGAGAGAAAGAGAGAGAGAGAGAGAGAGAGAGAGAGAGACTAGCTATGCACAGGGCTCTCTCTTGCCTAACTACCTCACCGTGCACAATGTGTGGGTGTATCCACTGTGCAATGAAGGTTTGATTTGTAAATATAAAGATGTAGAAAGGGCTATGTGTCAAGCTGTGAATGGAGCACAGAATGTGGGACACAGAAGAGAGATGCAGGATTGTGATATTGTGGCAGAAATTGGCAAACATTGCCCTTCTTTATAGCACAACGATATTGTAATGCTGGGTTAACGGTGGCTGCATATTTCTTGCCATGGGTAGTGCTTATCTCTCTGTAGAACTGCAAAGCTGTGTTAGTCATTTCTTCACTTTAGATAGTGGGTTGTACAGTTGACTCTGCTTGCTTTGTCAGCTGTGCAACCCAGTAGCTAAAGTGTTACATGGGATTGAGTCTATGCTCAGTCCATTGACCCTCTAATCCTAGAAGGGACTGCTGTTGTTGTTCAGTGGGAGGAGGAGTTGTGGGACCACTGAATGGTTTTTGTGTGGCCAGGTAGACTGTCCAAGGACACTTACCTTAGAAGGAGCAAGGCATTAATCTTGGTGTCAGATACATTAAACTATTGACTCAGTGGCGGTGCTGGAACCCAGAGCACAGAAGGCTAGAAAAACGTTGTGGGGGGGGGGGGGGGGGGGGGGAAACAACACTTTCTTACTAATGTTGCAGAAAGTCAGAGAGTGCACGGCCTGAGTGTTTCATGAGCCACTTTTTAGACTAAAGTTGCCATAGAAATGGGTCTAAAATTCTAATCTAAAATTAATATGCAAATTCATTGTGCAGTTGGATCCTCTTGGCTGTCATACAGCAATAGAAAAATCACGGCCGCGTATGCACAGCTGGTGGTAATGACTGAAGAAGCTTTGCATAAATAATGCTGCTTGAATAGATAGAATTAGTATTTCTTTTTTTGTTTTGTGTTTTAAGGGCACCCTGATATCTTCCCGGAAATGCTTTATCAATTCATAGTACCAAAAAGCTTTTTCATGTATCTGAAACAAAAGTCTACATACACAGTCAAAAGACAAATGGAGATCTTGTTAACAGGACTTCAGGCTTCTTACTGTAAAAAAAAAGAAATCAGCCAAATTGATTTATTTCTCTACACCCACTGTTTTAGCTCCTTGTATTAATCAGATAATTTATTCTCTGTTTTCATGTCATGTATTGTGTGGGACTGCTTTTCAGTGTTTTGTAAGAGCTGAAGGCTGAGTGTATGATCTGATTCTCCCTGCAAACACAAGCAAACAAGCTTTGAAAAGAACAAAAGGAGAGTCCTATGTACCTTAGGATTTAGATCTAACCGCATTGACTCAGAGGGGTCAATGGATGAATTCCATTATACTTGCAAGAAAACTGGGTTTGCAGTCTCCTGTATAACATATTGAAAATCCTCATAAACAATGGTAAAACCAATCGAATGAAACTGATAAGTCTCTCATCCCCCTCACACACACGCATTGGATGGGCACAGACACATAAATGCTCATTCTCTGTGTTAAGCTCGCTTGTCTAGGGGTAGGAACGTGGCTTGTAAAAGCTGCAGGATGGAACAGGTACTGACACAGGCATGTAGGGAACACTCTGCTTGGCTTTGGCCAACGCAAGCCACCGCTGGATAGCGGACAGCTCCGTGGTTGTTGGCTATTGTTTAGTTTGGGGTGAATATAAAGGTGTGATGCAGCACGGTCACAGAAGAACAGAAAAGTGATGGAAAGAAGAGACAGGACTAGGGGTGATGGGCTCAGAGAGAGTGTGCGATGGGCGTCTAGCACGGAACTAAAAATGGCGGTAGCCACACTCCTCAAAGACCGTGCCATCCTCTTCACTCCTTTTATCTTTTTCCTACCTGCTGTTACCCAATCAAACCCCTGGGCCTGTTCCCAATTACATGTCCGTCCCCCCACTCAGACAATCACGCTCCTAGAACAGGGGTTACCTCGCTATTAACTACGGGAAATAAATGAATAAAACCAAGCTCCTAGACCAGGGGTTACATTACTATTAACTAAGGGAAATAAATGAATAAATAAGGAAAATACCCTTCTGAAGACGACAGTTAGGCATGGGCATAACACTCTCACACAAACGCACAAACGCACACACGGCCTTTAAATTTGTCTGGCAGGAGAAAGGGAAAGGTGTAGTCTGTCTGTATGGTGTTATGTCCCAGTCACATCCCAGGAGTGTCCTAGGCACACTGCCTGCATCTCTCCTCTGTATGAAATTTGGCTCCGGCCAAGTACAGTTGCACTTCCAAAAGGACAGATGGCCTTACATTGCAAACAAAAGAGGGTTCCTGAAAGCAGACAGCATGCTACCTTCCAGATTCATTGAAGCATTATTCATTGGTTATAGGCTTTTAATGGGTCAGTACTTATGCACAATTGTGAAGAGAATATATAATTGAAGGCACATAGGTATGTGGTTGGCTTTTACACATTTTTCAAAAAGATGCACACCTCACAGCATGAATTTCATTTTTTTTTGTGATGATATACCAAGTAAAAATAATTAATAATTAAACATAGAGCAGGCTGAATTCCAAAAGAAAATTAGGCCAGTCTCTTAAAGACATATCGTTAACTTTTAATTAAATATTTATTGTGCTCAAAGGTAAATAGATATAACAAACTGTGTAAGCAAAGTAACTAATTTGACCAGTGCCTCAACATGCACTGGGTGAGAGGCAGGAGTGCACCCTGGACTGGTCATCAATCCATTGCAGGACTGACACACACACTCATACCTATGGGCAATTTAGAGTCTCCAATCACCCTAACCTGCATGACTTTGGGCTTTAGGAGGAAGCCAGAGCACCTCGAGGAAACCAACACGGACACAGGGAGATCATGTAAACTAAGTTTGGATTCGAAACCAGGATCTTCTTGCTGTGAGGCAACAGTACTGAATTGATTATGAAGAAAAATAACATTATTCTCCATTTGGCTTTTAATAAGCACCGATGAACTGCAAAATATAAAAATACATAGTGGAATAATAGAATGGTGATGCAAGCTTTCTAGAGTTATTACTATAATAGATGATTTGCCATAACTAAAAAATAAAGAAAAGTGTGAGAGCCATGGGTAACTGGAACACAGTTTGGAATAATATACAGTGGGAGCAATAATTATTTGATCCCTTGCTGATTTTGTAGGTTTGCCCACTGAATGTAACTGTGTAGAATTTTAATCATAGGTACATTTTAACATTGAGAGACAGAATATCACAAAATAATCCACAATAACAACAATTTTATAAATGTATTATCGTATTTTTGCATGAAATAAGTATTTGATCCCCTACCAATCAACAATAATTCTGGCTCCCACAGACCAGTTAGTTTTCCATTAAGAAGCACTCCTAATCCCAACTCATTACCCAAAACAACTGGTCACATCGTTATGTAGCTGTATAAAAGACACCTGTCCACACAATCAATCAGATTCCAACGTTTCTAACATGGGCAAGACAAAGGAGCTGTCTAAGGACATCAGGGACAAAATTGTAGACCTGCACAAGGCTGGGATGGGCTACAAGAAAATAAGCAAGCAGCTTGGCGAGAAGTTAACAACTGTTGGAGCAATTATTAGAAAATGGAAGAAACACAAAGTCACCGCCAATCTCCCTCGGTCTGGGGCTCCACGCAAGATCTCACCTCGTGGGATATCAATGATCTTGAGAAAGGTCAGGGATCAGCCCAGTACTACACAGGAGGAGCTTGTTAATGACCTGAAGGCAGTTGGGACCACAGTCACGAAGAGAACCATCAGTAACACACAACACCGTGAAGGATTAAAATCCTGCTGCGCGCACAAGGTTCCTCTGCTGAAGAAGGCACATGTACAGGCCCGTCTGAAGTTTGCCAAAGAACACCTGGATGATCCAGAGGAGGCTTGGGAGAAGGTGATGTGGTCAGATGAGACCAAAATAGAGCTATTTGGCATCAACTCGACTCGCCGTGTTTGGAGGAAGAGAAATGCTGAGTACAACCCCAAGAACACCATCCCCACTGTGAAGCATGGAGGTGGAAACCTTACGCTTTGGGGGTGTTTCTCAGCTAAGGGGACAGGGCGACTTCACCGTATCAAGGGTAGGATGAATGGGGCCATGTACCAGGAAATTTTGGGCGACGAGCGACAGCCTCGGAACCTTAAGGATTTGGAGAGGATCTACAAAGAGGAGTGGACCAAAATCCCTCCCAAGATCTGTGCAAACCTGGTGAAAAACTACAACAAAAGTCTGACATCTGTGCTTGCCAACAAAGGTTTCTCCACCAAGTTTTAAGTCCTATTGTTCTATGGATCAAATACTTATTTCATGTGAAAATATGATATTAAATGTATAAAATTTATATGATGTTGTTATTGTGGATTATTTTGTGATATTCTGTCTCTCAATGTTAAAATGTACCTATGATTAAAATTCTACACATTTCCATTCTTTGTAAGTGGGCAAACTACAAAATCAGCAAGGGATCAAATAATTATTGCTCCCAATGTATGTATATATCAATTTCTGAGGAATGCTATCCATCAGATTTTCCCTATGGATTATTGCATGCATATGTAATATTATTTGGAAGAGAACCTTGGAGGATATGCTTGATGACAGTAATGATGAACCACAGCTACATCAGTCTTTATGCTCTTGTCCCAGCATACTTTTGCAACAGATTAAAAAAAGTAAAAAAAAAAGGATGTCTTGACATCATATATAATTATGCACGCACATACACTTACTCAATCATGTTATTTCTGCACTGTTTTAGAAGGAAACCTATTTTCTGCTATCGTGCGTTTATTCAATGAAATGAGCAAATCTGTGGAACATTGTAACAGAAAACAATGGCACCATCAGGGCTCACTGCTGTATAAAAATATGTATACGTGTACGAGTAGATGCCTACAGGTAATGGATCCTTCCCAGGGCTTCACAATAAGGAAACATTTTGCACTGGACCACTGGTCCAATAAATTCAGCAATTTACTGGCAAAAGTGAAGCATTTGCCTGACTGCGTACATACCCAGATTCAAAACCAGATCTGGAACAAATTTTCCAGCAGCCATATCACCATGCACACTGCTTTTGCTGAATGGCTGAAGCAAAACAAGTGTGGGCTTGGATGAGAGGCCTCCTGGGAATACGAAAGCCTGATTTATGCTTTGCCACACGACACAAGTATCATATGACAAAATAAAAGTGATGCACGTTTGACATTTATACTTTGGCGAAGGTCTGCGATGATGGTTTTGTGTCTCTATGGTAACAAGATGCCAAACAGCTGATGTTTACATTTTCCAAAACATGTCGGACGCTGGCACAGCCTACCCATGACAATGAATTTCAGTGTACCATCTTGCTGTCCAATCAAGACTGCACAACAAAGTATGACTATGATTGCAACATAACAAAATTCACTATATCATTTTCATCATTCTGAAATGCATCATTTTCATCATACGATACAAAGTATAAATCAGGCTTAAGTTGCTGCTGGAAATGGTGTTGGTAGGCCAGGATCTGCCCTGTCAAATAAACCCCAATGGCCCAGTGCAGTGATGGGGACACTGTGCCGTGTCTTTTGGATGAGACATTAAAAGATCCCATGACACTCTTCACAAAAGGGTAGGGGGCTCCCTGCTGTCCTGGCAAAATTCCCAACCTGGCTCGCGCAACCTGCCACCTAAGCATCTCCTGATTTAATTGGCAAAAATGTGTTTGCTCCCTCTCTACCTCAGCTGATGGCAAAATGGCTGCCCAGATGGATGGTGTACATTTACCCTCATCTCTGTAAAGCACAATGTAAAGAGTGTGAGAAAAATGCTAGCTTATGGAGCTTTAACTGCATGCATCTTGTCATTATTGAGTGTGCTGTATCTCTTTTACAAGATCACTATCAAGGCTATCTGTTTACTTTTTTTGCAATGGGTAAAGTAAATTGAAAAGGCAGCATTCAAATTAGTTGTCAATCAATATACTATACTCTATATGCAGTAACTTTTTAACATTTTTATATCAACTAAAATGTCAATTAAGTCCATGAAATTAACAATGGGATTGTCTTGTCCCAAAGCCATAAGTATGACTCTGAGGAGCAGCATACCAGCACCACAGCCCTGCTTGATTAGTGTAGCACAGCCGCCTACAGAAGAGACACTTGTAGACAAGGGGATGCGAGACGGGGGAATCGGTCTTTAGATTGTCCTTTGAAAGTCTCAAATTGGCTCTTTTCTACTGTCCAGAAGCCATAAATGGTGCCCTTTGATGTTCAGAAATGTATATGATGCACCAAAATTATAACTGTCAAGTGTCATACAGCCCTTGCAAAATACTTAAGGAAGCTCTTCTATGATATTATGATGGAAGTAAAAATGGAGGCTTTCATATTAATCAATTAGATCTTCACTCATAGCTTTAGTCAAATATGTGGCAATTACCTGTTATATATTCACAATTCACAGCTGCCTTTGTCAAAATGTATGCCCTGTGGCTCTGGTAGGAAAACCACAACAAAAGGAAGCATTGCTTTTAAGTGAAGGGCTGAATATGTAGAGCCAAGTCATGCATAAATGCAGCTTGTACAAGACTGCAAGGCGCAAATGTTATCAACAGTAGTGATACACACAGCAGGCATGGACTTGTTGAAAATATGAATTTATTTTCACATGGCTTCCTGTGAGATTTGTCTTTGTCATCGCTATCCGTCAGAACAATCACGACTGACTGCGGCCAAGCCTTCTCTTTTTCTCCCCCTCCCTCGCTGACTCTCTGTGCCTCAGAGAGTGGACACCAAAATACATACTCTCCATTTCTACTCTTTGAAATATCATTCATGAGTCCTTGATAATTAAGAAACACTAAATTACCGCTTTGTTTTGGATGAGTTAGCATCAAGAATAAAGGACTTAAATGCCCAGGCTTTAGAAACTGCTTTGTCCAGTCAGCCGTTTCTGACAGGACGTCCTGTAGTGGCACAAAAAGGAGTTAGAGAAGACAGTGACTTAGAGCTAATGGGATTGGGATTCTGGGGCACCTGACATAATTGTTGTGGGAGTGGGATATGCTTAGACTCTTGAAGACCAGAGTAGATGGACAGCCATCGAGAGCTAAATGCACCATTAAGCAGACTGCCCTCTAGCCCCAGCAGAGGGCAGTATGTCTAATTAGTTACATTGTGTTTTTTACTTGCATATCTCCTGCTGTCAGAGTTGTTTGCTTTTACTAAAGTTCTCAGAACCCCCACATCCTCAATTTATTTCCCAATCACCACTAGTGACAAATCTGACTTTTTAAGAGACTTTCAATGCAATCAGCCGCTATCGGAGGGAGGAGGAAGTATCAACTGTTTTCAACTGTTGCTGCCTAGTCAGCAGCCATTTCCTGACAGACAGCATTTGCCCTAGTATTCCTCCCCAGAAAAGAAAGAGATGTACTCTGTGGAAGGGCTAGGCATATGCTGGCCACATTGGATGCATTTCTCACTGAGCAGGCCCAGCTGATCATTTCCATTTGCTCTCTACTCATTCACTGCACAAGTAACCACTGAATGCCTTGAAACTCTCAATAATAAAAACAGCATCACTGCTAACTAGATAGTGTGCAGACAATCACTGGAGCACACTGCTTCTATCTGTCTGTAAATAGTTTCTCTTAATGGCTCTGAATGCCATCCAGCTCCATCTCATGAGCAATGGGAATAGAATATATGGTGACATTTAGCAACTTATTGTGACAACTCTGAAGCTGAGAAACAGTGGGCCGAGTAGTTACACTACCCTTGCATCTTCTTTTTTATTTTAAATTGCCCGGCCATGATATAGTGTACTAACACAAAAAACGTGTGGTTAGTATTCTCTGTAATCATCCCATAATTCTGTAATCAGCCCATGTTATTATGACAATGACAAGTATGTGTTTTTATTTTATTTTGTGGGAATTCTTTTTGTTTGTATACTACAAATAATGAATCCTGGCTAGATGCTCCTATATTGCAGAATTGCATGCATAAGCTAGAAAATATGGCAATGAAATAAAGCACAGCACTATGTCTAAAGCGAGCTAGCTAATTATGTGACAGTTTAACGTTAGCTTAACGTTAGGCTTAAGATAATGGATGGATGGATGCATGGAACCTACTGGAAACAACGCCTGGAAATGCCATATCCAGGGTTTGAATGATACCATAACACTTGGGGTGTCTATTAGTAGGGCTTTCTGGTCCAATAAAAAAAGTAATAATTGACTGTTAAGAGTATCCAAAGTAAGCACAGGAAAATACAGTGTCACGTATGGGAGCCACGAGTACTACCACTGATAATCACCACAGAGAGGGAAACCCTACGGCTTCAGTGAAATGTAAGGTGGCTTGAACTAAAACATGCAGCCAGAACAAATGCTTTCAAAAAGAAATATTCTTCAGTACTTATCGCAAAACCATTTAGCGTTTTTTTGGGGGTTTTTTTTGCATTTTTCTAGCAGTGATAATAAAAAAGAAAGACAACAATCTATAGACAGTGAATACAACATTGAATTCCAGGTATTACATATTTACATTCTTTTAATGTAAATGTGGCTTTAATGTTGCTTACCTGCTTGACTGCACTGGTTTTCAGCATGTGGGGCTTCTTTTTGGAGGGCTTTCCCTTCTGGACTAGCTTCCTTTCTGTACTTTTTGGGGGACCCTCAGTCTCAACCATGCAAATCACCTAGTTGCCTTCTTAAAATATTATTAGTGGCTCAAAAGATTTCAGGATCTTCCACACAGTAGCCTATGTATACATACATATACACATGTGATTATAAATGGTTTATGGAGTCTAATCAGTAGAATGTGATAAATGTCACTCCCAGCCTATTGTCTATTTCAGTAAAACTATGGCAGCGGCTAATGTGCCACCTGTTGTGAGAGTTCTCCAGCATTTAATTGGCAAGCCTCTGCAGCTCCACTTCTTGCACTTAGATATACATCCAAGTTGCAACACCCACAAAAACTTTGTAGTATGCAGGGTGGCAGTCAGCAAGATAACTAAAGGCATGTTATGGGTAACATTTCAGAATCGGCAGTTCCACCAAATAGAAACAGATGGTTAACTTGGATGATCATATCCTAAGTAGGCTAGCAAATGAAAGGCATATCTGCACAAACCTTCACAATAATTGTCTGGATTGATATAATGTTGCTTTATACAATTCCTTAGTCAACAGGCTGTTTCAAAATGTTATGTCTGTTTTCTGCCTGATCATCTGACAACATCCTAGTTTTCTGGACCGTTGGACCTTCTGGGAATAAAACTGCAGCCAAATGAAATTACATTTCCATGTCTGAAAGCCTTGCATGTTTACCACAGCTGTTTCATTCTGCACTCATTGCAGGTCCAGGACACATCAGACTGAAATGTCTCGTATCAGTTTTACCTATGCCCAACAGATACCCTTGCCTCCATACTGTGTCTGATATACCCAGTTTTTTTCTACATGAACTGTATTGGTGTAGACCTTGCAGTCTCTACCTGGAATTTCTATTTAGCCTGTTTTTATTCTCAACCTAGACACTGTGTTCCTGCTGTTTGTCAGTTTCTGCTGTTCACTGAACATATCCTTCCACTTGGTTTGCAGCATCAAACTATGCAGTTTGCTGCTCCTCTAGACATGGCTCGGAGGTGATTTCACGCCAGTGACCGAGCATTAATTTCCTGACTATCCAACTCTTCCTTGCATTCAATTTTCAGGTCAGGCTGGTCCTTCTGTCTCATGTCAAGCCTCACCATTTCCATCCTTCATTTCATACCAATTTCCCCCAGACTTGGCCCTTTTTGCTTGTGGATGTATGTACATCCCATAATGCTGTGCCCCTAATGTGCCATGCATTACTGTGGGAAACCTAGCAGCAGCTCTGCAGTTGGCTCCTTAAACGTGAGAGTGAGAGGGAAAGAGAAAGGGGAGTGTGGACGAACATTTCAGAGAGAATATATTCCTTGTTGAATATATGCAGCACTAAAAACTGAAATAAAAGATGTTTAGACACTCACCCCAATTACATTTGAGATTAGATGATTAGAGAGAGTGAGGCTAGAGTAAAGACAAATAAATGATTTTGACAGGTTGCGAGGGGGATGACCAACCTGTCACATTATTATTCTTACACCATCAGTGCCATCTCATAATCCATTTCACTGTTTAAGAGAACAAAAATTGGAATAATGTGGCACTCACAGTACATTACTGTTTGCTGTAGCACATGAATCTTCCTAAGAGCCACGTAAAGCCTTCTTAAGCCCTGCATTGAACTGCAGTAAACATTACAAAGTAATTCAAAAATATTATTACTATAACAGCAAATGTCCATATGGTATGTGTCACTTGGAATGTCATGTTTTTGTCAGTTGTTGGATCAGTGTTGACATAGCACACCACGGGCCCTACTTTTGTGACAATGTAAGCACAAATGCCCCTGGGCGCAAGTGGAATTGCGAGTTTTATCTCCCGCAAACTGAATATTTGCCATCTGCACCGGGTTTGGTTGTTTTGTGGTCTGCAGTATACCCATTTGTGTTCATAAAGGTTGGGCTACATTTGCATTTTAAACCAATTTTAAAGCACTGCACCTGTATGGAGTTAATTAATGCTAAGCTACTTGAATGAGAGACACAGGGACATGGGTGACCATCTCTACACCCAGCAAAGTGTGTAAATACCTGCTTGTTGAGCGCATGTCAGTGCATTAGTGCTTGTTGTGTTACTCTTTTAACTGTCACTGTCAAATGGAGTACTTAATGGAACGTTGTATGAGGCTGCACTACAGATAAATAATTTACAGGCAGAACATTTACAGTGGCTGTTAGGGGACAGTGGCTATCATTAAAAGTGTGGTTACTTACTCCATTCATTGAGCTCAGAAAACACTGACAACTTGCATTTAGTCAAGTGTTTGGCAGGGCTAGGTCAATGATTAAGCAAACCTTTGGAATGTAAAAAATGGTCTTTGGACAGGTTGGTGGTATTGTGCAGTATAGTCTTGAGAAAATCAGTCCATTCTTTGTAGTGTGTTGTATTCTGCACTACATAGCATGATGGTTAGAGAACTGTGTGTAACCTTGGTTCAATTCCCATGTAAATGGTAAATGGCAGGCATTTATATACCGCCTTTATCCAAAGCGCTGTACAATTGATGCTTAAACATCCATTCACCCATTCATACACACACTCACACACCGACAGCGATTGGCTGCCATGCAAGGCCCCAACCAGCTTGTCAGGAGCATTTGGAGGTTAGATGTCCTGCTCAGGGACACTTCGACTCTGCCCGGGCGGGTGATCGAACCAGCAACCCTCCGACTGCCAGACGACTGCTCTTACTGCCTGAGCCATGTCACCCCATTACTGCCGGAGCCATGTAGGATGCTGCTATTGTACCATTGACCAAGTGACTTAACCTGAAGTGCTTCAGTATATGTACAGCGTTATAAATGCATGTTAAAATGCAAAAACTCTGTGCAAATGGATGTGTGAGAGAGCAAGGGCCCTTTCAATTGAGAAGCTGCAGTGCTCTTTCCCTAGTGATTGTGCATTCATCGTATTAAGTGCACATATGAAATTAATGAAACTTACAGTAGTTGCAGTGATTTCTTTTTTTGTTTGTTTTAAAAAGTGGCATGAAAACAAATATTGCCAACAAAGAAACAAGCACTGCTATGTAACTTTGAGTTTGAGTTTTAAGTTTGAGGGCAAATAAATGACAATTAAAACTATCCCATCTCAACTTTGATATCACCCATGAAGGATCATGTAGAGCTTCGTAATGGAGCTTCATAAGGCTATTGCTCTCGGCCATTATTAACCATTGGCCATGGCTCTAACATGTTGTTTTTAACGGGAATGAAATGGGGAGATCTGAAACCTGAATTATAATGAAACCTCCATCCCACCTACATTTACTGTAATTAATTAATATCAAACCTGCCTCTCTAACAACTGAGCCGTAGTCATGTTAAAGCCTGGTGCCGCAAAATTACTGATAGTTGTGTCTGACCACACCCTAATTCACCAGTGCCTTGTGTTTTGGCTAGCATTTGACAACTGCTGCTCTGCCTTGACTGTTGAAATAGGGCCCGATATGCCTTCTGATCAGATCTGATTCAAATTGGTTATCGAACACTTATTTTTAATTTAATCAATAAATGGCAAAATACACATGAAAGCTGACCTTTTCAAATGTCCGGTGACCACATTTTTATGTAAAGTAATTGCCACTCATTCTTTATTAGTTATTTAGCTGACACTTTTATTTTGGAGTTAAGGGCCTTTCTCAAGGGCCCAATGGCTGTGCGGATCTTATCATGGCTACACCAGGGCTTGAAACACCAGCCTTACGGGTCCCAGTCATTTACCTTAGCCACTAGGCTATAGACTGCCCCAATGTAGTTTTCAATTGTAATTCAGTTCCAATTATGTGGATGTGACCTATGTATGGACACTCAGATCAGAATTCCTTCCCTTAATTCTTCTTCCATGCTATACGTCACTCTCCCTGATGGATGTCTCATTTTGCACATGCACAACATCTCAGGGGGCAATGTAGCTGAACACACAGGGCTGCATACAAATCTATTATGAGATACAGTGTGGACAATCTGGGGAAATCAGATCAGTTTGAAAACAAATCTGAATTGAGCCCCATATGCGACAGCTTAAACCCGGTCAGTGCTCATGAAGTTATTATATTGCTCTCGTAAAGGACCATTCATAGAGAGTGTTACCCTGTTTGAATAGCATAATGACTATGCCAGTCACTGAAATTAATGAAAAGCGGTAGCATATGAATAACAATTAAATATAACAGCTCAATTTTTTCTCTCAGAGATAATTAGGATGTAGCAACATTTTTACAGCGTGGGCAATGCAGTTGGGTGGCGAAATGCTGATATTCTGGGGCAGTACAAATGGTACCAAAAATGACAGTTGCATTATCTAATGAGGTCTGATTCAATTGTTGATGATGGAGGTTGCCACAAATCCACTGTCCTGTAGTATTTTAATGGTCATACCACATAAGAAAAATGCAGCTAGAAAATGTAACTGGGTGATAATGATAGCAGATGGCCATCGTCAGACAGCACAGCATAGCAGCAACAGCTATATATAAATCCATTATTGCAGCATAAATAATTGTGATTGTACATTACATCATATATAATTCTTACTATTTGTTTAACTAGAAAATGTTTATTGGGAGACATGATTTCCAAAAGAGCATCCATAAAACAGAATGATGAATGACTGCACTGTTATGTTATCATCCACCCCTCATTTATATCATTCAGTTATTCAGTCACATCAGTGTAGTCATGCAATCCCAATACACGATTGTGATAGGAAGGGTATGTAGGCAGAACAATAGCAGGATCTGCCCTCAAATCTAATATCGAAGCATTGCTGTGTGGCTCATTCTGTTAAGGCGCTGTTGGTGTGTGTGGAATGGCAGAGTGCAGCTGACTGTAAAACCCCCAGGATGGAGCTAGCTAGTGTTGCATTGAGCACCAGTGCCCCCTTCTGGGCACTTGGGTGGCCAGTGTCTTGCTCCAATTTGATGTCCCTGTGAGCTTAACTGGCACACCACACAGCGGAAAGACGTAATGGCTTTGATTGGCATGTTTTGCTGGACAGTGCATGCTCCCATATCAGTAGGTTTAAGCTGATTGGGGCAGTCAAATTTAAAATGAGACAATGTAGGCATTTTAAAAGCAACTATTATCCGAGTAACCTATTTAAACATGACAGAAAGTGAATATAGGGACGAGCTCCCTCTCCCATGACGTACACTCTGCCAATGCACTAATGCAAAATGCCATGCAGCACATTATTCACCAGTTATACTTGGTCTGCTCATGACTTCGGTGTCCTCTACAAAATTCCAGAGGGACAGGTGGCTGCCAATAATGAAACTGTATGCATTTCCTCCACAACTTCAAGACATCAAGCTTTCAGTCAGCGGCTGTCAGTGGTGCATTGTGGCCAGGCATGTCATGGTGTTATGCATTGACAAGGGTTACCATTTGAGCTTTTAAAATAATAAATTAGTTGGCATAGCTCTGCATAATTGTACATTTTAGATGGAATGTTAATGAGTAAGCTTTTTCTGGAATTTGTAATGCATGAGTAGAAATATTAGGAAGGTGATTTCATCCTACAGTAGAAGCATAATGGATATTAGCATTATACAAGTGATTAGGAATAAATGTGTGCTGTACCAAATACAAGGAAAAATTACAGCAGAGATGCAAATATTAATCTAATATTTGCATAGTCACTGCACAGTCATGCCTTTTACCAGAACCACAATTGATTAAAGTTATTCATAGACCCTTTTCACCTTGCTCAATGTGCACAAGCACTTTTAAATAACTAAAATTGATTTAGTCATGCCTATTTATAATGCCCTGACACTTGTGCCTACGTTTGCCAACCACTTTTACATCCTTAAAATAGAGCCCATAGAGTTTAGATAGCACATTCCAGTCCGTATGTTTTTTAAATAATTATGATGAGAAAATTGTCATTCAGAACGCATAGTGGTTGGATCTGTTTGGCGCCAGCTGAACCCTAAGCTTTTCACTTTACAGAACATGGAAAAACCGACATGACTGACTGGCAATACATTCCAGTCATAGCATTATGGAGGAAAGATAATTATGAACAGTCCTTTCAGCCCTGCTCCTGTGTCCCTCAGTTAACTGAAGCAGCCAACACAGATTTGCCATTTCACTTCAATAACTTACAAAAGCCTGTGGCTCTTTTACATTTGTATTATGCAGATGCAGATCAGGGCTGTGCTTAAGTTCTTACACAACCCATCAGCAGATGGCTACCATGGGTTTATATCAGATATTACAAACCTTAATTCCACAAGACAGAAAGAAAGACATTCATAGTCTTTGATTTCTTATAAATATACAATATTTGCGTGCTCATTTTAATGTATGCAAAGCCTGCTGTTTCAGGTTTTAATGCCACATTATTTTCCAGATCAAAACAAGGGTTTCTGTTATAATCCAAAAAATTGTTGGTTTGCCAAAATAAGCTTTTTTCTTCTTTTGGTTTGTTGTAAAATGTAAAAAATAAATTAAAAAAACCTATTATAACACTGCTTGTCAGGGGAACCCCCATAAAATGCTCAGGAGAAGCAAATGTAATCTCAGAATAATTATATGAGAAATAAACAATTGGAGCTGAATTTCCAATGTATGTCAAGTAAATCAGTGTTGGAATAAAGCACTGGGAACCCGTCTCTTCAGCCATGAAATAAAATTGCAAACATTTAATATTAGTGCAATGCAGTCATTTTATTGCTGTATTTTGAAGTATCCTCCGGGTCTATTGCTTTTTTTCCCCAAGAATGCAACTTGGCCTTTTTTTAGGATGAAAAAATTTGCTTGAAAACCTGAAATACAGAAGTCAGCACTTTGCCTTTGTAAATACTTCTGTTAATTACATGAGCCAGCAAAACAGATTTCTGTCTCATGAAAGTGGTAAAAGGCTAGATTAAACATTTTCAAAATTCATGTCTTGAATCACTGTGTCTACAATGTTGTTTGGTTTTAGCAGTAATACATATTGTAATACATAGTGTAGTTTCTGTCATATCTTTCTCCCCTCCTTTTCCTAACACAAACATTCTTCCCAGGATTTGTACATTTTACTTTTTCTATCTGTGACACAAACACAGTATGTACATATCCCTATTAATACCTGAGCACAAGCAATGTAAAACATTAATACAAATAAATAAAATAAACATGTATTTCAGTTATCATACAGAAACACTGTTGATTAAAATGCACAGATAATGAAACATTTCAAAATAATTATTCTCAAAGCATTAAAATTCAATTAATTCTCAGTCCTGAATATAAGTTTGTACTATAGATTGTGAATAACCATACTACACAGAATAATTCCTTGTTTCATAGTAATAGCATTAACAAGACTGCATATGCAAAATCAGTCACCTTTCACATTATGATACACCCCAATCAATTTTGAAATAACAAGATTATGGAATCTGGCATTAGGTTTATTAACCTTGAGAAGGAGATCCACACTATCTGAGAATGCTGATGTGAAGATTTAATGTTGGCAAGTCCATTACACTTTCTCATTTTGCTACTGAAATGTACATAACATGGATTTAATGTTTACCATCATAATTATATGTGGGTGTTGACTAAGAGTAGTTTCACAGCCTGAACACTTCTGCAGCAAAGATGTGATCTGATTAATTAGTTTACCTTTGAACCTGATGCAGGTTTCATCATTTACTTGGCAAGTTTGCTTAAAATATTGTATACGGTACATTTTTAGGAATTTACCAGAGCAACTTACAGTACACATCTTATCTTTCTTTAAAATACAATCTATTACAACAGCTGGACATCGACTGAGGCAATTCAGGTTAAGGATTTTGTGTAAGGGCACAACAACATTCCCGAGTCTGTAACAGCCTGAATCTGTAAATCATTTGACTGCTACATTTTTCATGGCAATTATTTGTTTAATGTTTAATTGTCTGTTCCAAGATGCTTATTTTTTTTAATTTGTTAAATAAAATTGCATCAATATTTTGTGATTGTATATACACTTTCACATGCACACGCAGACATTGTATGAGAAATGCTATTTTGTTTGAGCATACATGTTTACTGTACGTATATTTTAGCTAGCTGTAGTAAATCTAAATGTTTTCAGGCCTGTATCTCTGAAAAACATCACACCATGAATGAACCTGCCTGAAAAGACTTTTCTCAGCTAAAAACACACTTTCTAATTACTTGGAGATGAGACCTGAGAGAAAGTGCTCCTGGTCAGTAATTAGACTCATATATCAGTAATTGGACTATTATCATTTTCAGTGATATAAGATTTTTAAGTGAAAGTTTTGGAGCATATTTTTATTCTTATTATTAAGTGTCACTTCTTCAAGTAATACCTGCATAATATAGTTAAAGGCTGCTAAAATTACAAAATAAGAAATAAGATGAAAGCATTGGGTTGTCCTGAGGCATATAAATTTGAAGGCACACACCAACACTGTAACATGCACCCACATATGCACACACATACAGAATGCAGACACACACACGCAAATGTGCCCAAGTGAGCGCACACACACACACATACGTGCCAGCGTAATCGCGCACACACACACACATACACACATATACACACACTTCACATCATTAAGAAAACACAAAGGCATAGTTTGCATATGTAAGATTCTAAGATTATCTCAAATATGCATCACAATAAAAGGCAGTGTGGATTTATTCATAATGCCTGGCTTTAGTTTCTTTTGAGGACTGAATGGAAATGTTCCTCTTCCTTATTGTGTGTGTGTGCGTGCGTGCAGGCATGTGTGTGTGTGTGTGTGTGTGTGTGTGTGTGTGTGTGGTTAACCCTCACTCTCACAAAATGGTTGCTGTATCAGATATCTCTTATAATATCTGTAATCATTGGATTATGCTTTATTTTTTATAGTACTATTTCATTCCTTGATTTTCTTTTGTGCTTGCTATTGTTCTCATACATTCATGTTATTGTATGAAGCATTTGTTTATCACCATTCCTGTACACTGTATATGTTTACTAAGACTACAGGAGTAGATCAACATTTCGCAAGCACACAATGTACACACAAGCATGCATGTCAAGGTGGATTCTTGCCAAAAATGAATAAATAAATAAATAAATAAATAAATAACCAAGTAAGACAGAATAAAAAAGACCAATCCATTTTTTCTTGTGTATGTGTTCAAGGACACACATTTCTCTGAAGTCACATCAGTGGCATACTCCTAAAAACACTGTGCACCAACATCTCCATTCCCCAGAGACTTATGCAATCATGTAAGTGGAGATCCAGACTGCAGAACGACCTGCGGACCTTTCCCCCGTCTGCAATATTAATGCATATGTTATCAGGAAACGGAGAGCATTCACTTTAATGAAATTTTAGTTCGAAATGTAATAAATACAACAAGTTATTTTCTAGTCATTTGTTTGAGTCAGGAATCTACAGCACTCCAAGCTGTCAGTGAGCTGCTGTTGAGTTGCGTAACTCTAGCATTGTAGACTGACAAAGCTGTACCGTTCTCACTTAACTAATTTACTGCACTCTTAATGCAACTCAGTGTCACAATGTGTATGGCATGTTTGCAGCATGTATGCAGTCCACCGGGCGTCGGGTTGAGGTGGTGGATTGCAATGGCTAAATATATAACATTTGTTGTTTCTCATTAGCATTCATAATGTAACACATTATGTGATCTACAATTGCATGATATGAACACCACATCCTCTCTTGTCAAGTAACATGATGTTTGTTATTTGTTGTCTTATGTAACTATACATACGGTAAGGATCCCATGGGCCACAGATGTTTTCTCTGGCATATCGCTTGCACACAGAATCCCATATGTTAGCAGTATACATGATATGATTGTTCATTGAAGGTTCATTTTTAATGTGATAAATAGTGGCAGGAAATGTTGTTTAGGACACAAGTGGCATTTCCTTTTTTTCAGGTGACAAACATAATTTGGATATTAGTCTTCATGCATTTCCATGCTTGAATGTTTTCAACTGTCGTAGCTATTCGCCTTTTAAGGTAAACAGATATGTTAAGATATGGCCACTTTTTAAAACCAACATTTTTGTACCTAGAAATTCCAGCATCGAGAGATACAACAGGGTAATTATTTCAAATTTCAGTTCCATGGGCAGTCACAACAGAGTCATGATTAGCATTTATCTGGTGAGGTTCCTATTCTAAAACCCAAAATAAACACCTCAGCAGAGACAAAAAAGGTAACTCATTATGCTGCTACATTATGGAGGTATTCTTGTACAATGCTTTCAGGTGACAGTTATGTTCTACAGTATATGGCTTATTTTCTTGATTCCCATTGGCTAAAATCTTTGATTCTATTGGTTCCTCTTTCCCCTGCCCATCTGTAGGACCGCCATCAAAAATAGTATAGAAAGTAATGAGAAGTAAGCCACTGAATCGATACAAATAAGACAAAAAACAGCAAAAAGCAATTAGTGTCTGCTTTCATTTGTTACTCCAACTGACAAAGAAGCTGTGAAGATTATCCTTTTCTACCCAAACAGAACATGCAGAGCAGCACCTCAAGGAGTGTTATTTGCTTGTGTATGCTTGTTCTTGGTTCAGTGGGCATTGCTAGAGGTGAGCAGCAGGTCTGCCAATGGTCATTGTTAACAACGTCTTTTTTGGTTGGGGAAATTCACTCTAGCTTTCTAGATTCGGCATGATTTTTACTATGTGGATTGGAAGTTGTTGTGTCATCAGCAAGGGGCATCTTGGCCTGCAACTTCATGGATCTTTTCCGATCCCATATCTACTAAAGTTTCTGATTCTGACAACCTCCTGGGACTACTGTAAGACTCTTACTCATTTGTTACAAAGTTACTAGTAAATGGACTTGAAGAGCAACGACCAGGGTGTTGTCTCATCCAGTACACAGAATAACCCAGCTAAAACAAAACATGAATTCAGACAACAGCTGACAAACAATCAGCAATGGAGCACTTTAAAACTTTCACTTGGTTTGGTTTTGATGTCTCACTGCTTCTGTTCTCTAGGTTCAAGCCCTACAGGGCAACACGTTTTTCATTCTTGGCATTTAGCATTTGAATTATGCCTACAGTAATGTGATGCAGTGTGACCTGAGCAGGCTTGCAGTGACCCACACTGGAATTTGTCTATTTTTTAACCAAAGATATTATAATTGTTCATTGAAGAATTTAGCTGTCTGAGATTTTTTTCTTTATTTTTGAAATACTTATTCTTCTCTGGGGGTAAACACGTTTTTGAACTAAGTGTTCTCTCATCATGTAGAATCAGAAAAGTATTCAGCCATGAGCTTCCTGACCATCAACAGGCAAGCAGTGAGGCATTATAAATATATTTTAAACTCAGGAGGATATCGACATGGCTCTACTGCCTGAGCCATTTTGGGGGCAATATGGCTCAGGCAGTAAGAGCAGTTGTCTGGCAGTCGGAAGGTTGCCGGTTCGATCCCCTGCCCGGGCTGTGTTGAAGTGTCCCTGAGCAAGACACCTAACCCCCAAATGCTCCTGACGAGCTGGTCGGGGCCTTGCATGGCAGCCAATTGCCGTTCGTGTGTGAGTGTGTGTATGAATGGGTGAATGAGAAGCATCAATTGTACAGTGCTTTGGATAAAGGCACTATATAAATGCCAACTGTTTTATTTATACAAATATATACAGAAACTATCTATCAAGCAAATTAAATGTGACATTTTGTGTCACCTGGAAAACATGTTTTCTCATTACTCACTAGAAAATCAGTTACTATGGACACATAATTTCACTAGTGTGTTGACAGAATAATGTAGACAAAAATGGCTAATATATTTTTAAGTAAATCGCATAAGTAAATAATAAAATACAACTCTAGCAATAACTATAAGTTTGTTTTTTTTAATGTACCTTTTGTTGTCACATGGTACAACTTTTAGATATTGGAGTTGAAAAAGCCTGATACTAATTATGCCACTTATCACTCATTTCCAAGAGAAGCCACAACAGATTCTGATGGTGGACGATAAGAGTGTTGCAGTATAATTACACTTGACACGAATGCAAAGTCTGAGATGTGTGCCAGTTTGCCAGACTAGCATAGAGGAACAAACAAATACTAATTTAAACATTTAACTTAAAACTATTGCGGTTTTATAAATAACCCTTAGTTATGCTTGTTGCTGTTACCAAAATTGTCATCATTATAGTCCTGGACTTGTATTTATGTCTTCTAAAGTAAAATAAAAATAGAAGTCATACTGTCAGCCACAGTGATAGAGGTTCTTACTATGGACTTAAAAGTAAACATTCATCTTGGAGCATCATCCCTGTCTTTGGTTTATTGAATTTTCCCTAGAGATTCTAAGTGTCATTCACACACTCATATGCAGTCACTCAGACATGGCAGCAAAGCCAAACATTCCTTTTGGGGCTGAGGGGGTGGTTGAAATACATACTGGGGTATGACAAACTTCAGAATTTCAGAACTTCAGAATTTCAGAAGATTTCTTTGACCACACAAAGATAAAGATATTTGGTCAGCTAGTCACACTGAGTTTCCAAATTGGCCTAACAGGGCTTCGTGGCTGTGACAGGGTTGAAGCAGACAGCATTGGAGGAGGGGGGTTCTAATCAGAATTCACACGATTTTTGTCCAGTTTTTAGTTCTGGGGGGTGCATTGTATTTGAGGGGATGGGGGGGGTGGTGGGTTCAGGGGTTCATGATCAACTCCCACAAGCATATCTCTACCATTTTGTGGGGGAGAGGAGACCTAAATACCAGGCAGAACCAATCTTGTCTGAAAAGAGCATGTGTGGGTGCAGTGTTTTATTTTAGCATGGTACTGTACCATCTGAAATGTATTCATTAACATAAGTGCCCTAACATACAATTTAAGATTTCTTTGACCACACAACGATAAAGATTTGTTTCCAAATTTGCCTAACAGGGCTTTGTGGCTGTGACAGGACTGAAACTGATAGGATCATATTCAGTGGAACGCGTGGATTTTTCTGACTTGATGTGGCTGGCAGATGCCAATCAAACCATTTCCCCGCTTCAAGTGTAAGCCACAACAATACAAATGAGAAGGCTCTCATTTCTACCTATCTCACTTCTACCTAACTACCTAATTCAGAATGTGTAGTCCCAAGATTACCTGCATGTAAACCTTTTATGTGAAAACAAGATGAAATTACGCTATTAGAAACCATTAATCCTGAGTGGGATTAGCTCCCATAGTAACAGCTGCCTTAACTGGAGCAACAGTGAGTATCTGTAGGTTTCAGTAAATATCCGAATAAGAATATCAAATGCATATGAATGCTGTCAGCTATATGCACAATAACAACACTAAGATTCCCTGTGGTTCATAAATGACAATGGTGAAATTCTGAATAAGACATTTTAGACGACCCTTTGCAGACACAAAAAAATACAATAAAATGCAATAAAATCAGCCATCCCTGACTGGAAATAAGACCTACAAATGTCATTTCATGAATGCATTTCAGGCATAATGATTTAATTATGACAGACTCTACTCCCAGTCCTATTAACTCAGATCAATTTTGTAATGCTTAAAGAGTACAGGTGGCATCTACTGTAAAAAGCATAATTTATTTGGCATATTGAAGGCCAGATGTGGTTTTCTGGCTCCCCTATTAATAATATTAATGCCTAAAAAAATTGTCATTTCTACCTCACTTTGTGACACACTCTTAACAAATGAATTTCTCACTCTTAAATACCTTTTAAAGAGTTAAACCGAACACGCGTTGCATTTAACCATATCCATAGATAACTATGCTACAGAATATTGATTGAAGCGTTAACGATAATCGATTACGAATTGTCGATGGCACTTTTGATGGATAGTTATTATTTTAAATGTTCCATACATGTGCAGAGAGAGAGAGAGAGAGAGAGAGAGAGAGAGAGAGAGAGAGAGAGAGAGAGAGAGAGAGAGAGAGAGAGAGAGAGAGAGAGAGAGAGAGAGAGCCTAGGAGATTGCATTCTGCCACGGCGCTGCTCCTGTTTCTCCACGGCTGTTTCACACTGAACATACAGCTCAGGCAGAGCAGTCCCAACGCGGCACCTACTCTCATTCACTCACTGCCAACCTACAGAATTACTCAAGGCTGCTATTTCTGCTTTTTCTTCAATGCTGATTGTCGCATTGCTTCTATATGGGTTGAATGGACGTTACAGGCAAAATATAATTGGGTAAAAATGTGTATTCATTGACATTTCATTAACTTTTTGAGAGCTTCATATAGGTGGCACTGTGTTGAACTAATTTCAATTTAAGAATACACGACAAGACATCAGGATAATAATTATAGCCTATTACTTTTTAAAATGACCCACTTCTGATGATTTCACCATCGTAGAGCGTTAAACTGACGAGTGTGTAGGCTACATCCTTTGGGGAAACTCGGTGAATAAGAGGTCCAGCGAGGTGTTTAGGGTTTAGATTAAATTGGGGTGTCGTTGGTACAGATTTCTTTTTTTATCTTACCAATTTCCTTTGTCGCAAGGAAG
Source organism: Conger conger (assembly GCF_963514075.1). Taxonomy (NCBI): domain Eukaryota; kingdom Metazoa; phylum Chordata; class Actinopteri; order Anguilliformes; family Congridae; genus Conger; species Conger conger. The sequence continues at coordinate 28,740,767 of NC_083770.1, forward strand.
GACAGCTGCGTCCCGATCTGTGCTACCGGTTGAGCGGCTGGCACAGTTTGGCTCGAAGACGAAATTTAGAAAACAAAGCTTTGTGCAGTTTTGAAGAATTTTAAGGGTTTCTTGTTTCTTCTTCTTCTTCTTGTTGTTCTTCTTTTCTGGGGTGTTTAGACAGAGAAACAACTGGACCCGCGACATGGGTAAGTAGCCAACACATAATGCTACATGGTATGCGCAATAAATGTTTTCAGTAAATCGGGCACTAACAAATCAAAAAAGCTGGCTGTCTGTGTTCAGTTCACGAATGTCTCTATGTTCGATAATTCATTGCGCGTGATTATTTCAGTGAACCATTTCGTATATTTACTGTATAGGCTATTTTTATTGTTTGCAGTAAGTTGATGCGTGCACACTGGAAATGGTAAACATGCTCATTCGAATTGTTCGAGGTTTGTTGTTACACTCAAAATTAATTGCAGTTGTAAAAATATTATTTGCTGATATTTAGCCTGGTCTTACATTATTTAAAATTGGTTAACTAACTACGTAACGGCAAGAGACAGCGGAACGGTATATGCGTGGACTTTTCATGATATCCTATATTTCTCTGACAGTGCTTTCGTTTAAGTATATCTGCCTGGTGTCATGCACTGTACCAGCTGCATATCTATGCATCATTGAACATGGCTGCCAATTAACTAAGTGCTAGCTATAGTGTTCTAATGACACTCTGATCGCAAGCAAGGTGCAGATAATTACTGTATATGCAAGTCTGGCAAATGTGCCATGTACATCTGTCTACATGCCAGCCCCCCTACTTTTGGTAGCCTACACATGAACATAGGCATACCGCACATATTTGACATATTCAGATTAGAGCAAAAACGCAACAGCATATTGACAATTGTTGCTTGAATGCAGCAATGTAATGGTAACACTGGTACGAATAAGTAGCGTAATTAGTATTTGCAATTTGGTTGGTTGCGTTTGGTCATTTCTGTAATATGACCTGCTGTGTGTTTTTGCCCAATAAAGATTATTGTACGTCTCTGTGGCCAAACGGTAGCTCATGCATTGTCCTGACGATGTTTATTGTGCTTCTGCAGCAAGTTACCGATGTAGGCAAAGACGTGGGCAGATGACATCAGTGACAAGATTGTTAACAGTGCCTTCCCGTTGCTACATTACTGTACATCCTTCCGCAAAATGCTATCCACTTCAAGCTATTAAACGTGCAATGTGCATTTTATTTCCTTACTAGATGACTACTAGGTGGGCTGTTGAATAAGCACCTTAACTTAGCACCGTTTCTCCCGCGCTGTCAATACCGGATTTTAGACAGGTAGTCATAGAATGGGGATCATTCAAATTCAGCCTGTGGTATTGGTTCAACATTACAGATATCTTCTACATGAGTAAGCAGTAAAATGAACAAGCAGTTCTAGTACTTAAGAGGATAAATGATCATCCTTTGTACGATGCACAGGGGAACCAAACATTTTTCTTCAATAAGGCTTTGTTTTTGGTGAAACGGATTGACAATCCGAGTTCCATTTATGTGCACTGTAAGAAATTTTAATTCTCACAAATAGAAATATTACAAATTCTAATAAGTAATTACATAACATGCCTCACATAGAGAGTGTTGGACACTGCCATAGTGTGTGTGTGTGTGTGTGTATATATATATTTATACATTTAATTTACTTTATTTTTAAGATTTCAATATGCACACAATAAGGAAAAATACTGACAGAGTGCATTTTTCTTTCACTAGAAGCTTGATATTTTTATGGGTAAGGTGTGTGTATGTGTATAGACAAAGCCACTTTATTAGGTACAGTACACATAGTGCTGGGTTGGACCAGCTTTGCCTCCAGGGGAGAATGAATTACTTGTATGGATTCAACATGGTCATGCAAACATTCCTTAGGGATTTTGGTCCAATAGCATCCAATAGGAACTGTGTGATGCTGACTCAATAGCATCACGCAGTTCCTGCAGATATTTGGCCATGCATGCTGCAAACGTGCCATTCCACCTTATATAATAATAATAATAATAATAATAATAATAATAATAATAATAATCATCATCATCATCATCATAATCATAATAATAATAATAGTACTTTGTTACTTATCTGCCGCTTTCATCCAAAGTGACTTAAAGTTGATTAGACTAAGCAGACTAAACAGTTCCCCCCTGGAGCAATGTGGGGTTAAGGGCCTTGTTAAAGGGCCCAACAGCTGTGTAGGTCTTATCGTGGCTACACAGGGACTTGAACCCCCCTCATCCCAAAGGTGCTCAATGTGTTTGTGATATGGGGACGTGCAGGTCATTGGAGTAAACTGAAGTCACTGTCATGTTTCTGGAACCAGCTTGAGATGATGTGTGCTTGGTGACATGGCATATTATCCTGCGGGATGTATCTATTGTGACATGACACATGATTAGCAACAGCCCTTAGGTATGCTGTGCCATTAAAGTGATGCTCAATCTATATTAAAGGGCCTAATATGTGTCAAGAAAACATTTTCCAAACCACCACCAGCAGCCTGCACTGTTAACACAAGACAAAATGGATCCATGGATTCATGCTGTTTACTGCAAATTCAGATTCTACCATCTGCATGCTACAGCACAAATTGAGATTGTCAGGCCAGGCAACATTTTTCTTCAATCTTCCAGTTTTGATGATCACGTGCCTGTTCTTTGGTGATCACGTCATCTTCCTGTTCTTAGCTGACAGAAGTGGATTCTGTTGTGGAGCCTGCTGTGTCTGCTGTATATGTTTCAAGATGTTTGAACTTTTGATGTTTTATGAGTCCAGACAACTGTGTAAAAACAGCTGTTATTTGAGCATTTTCTGTCTGCCCATTCTCCTGCGACCTCTCTCATTAACAAGTTGTTTTTTGCCATCAAAGTGCTGCTCACTGGATGGTTTTTATTTATCTCACCATTTTCTTTAAGCTCTAGAGACTATAGTGCTTGAAAGGTCAGCTGTTTCTGAGATCCAACAATTATACAATTATACCATTGCCAAGGTCACTTGGATCATGCATCTTGGCCATTCTAATATTTGGTCAAACCACTTAACTTGTTTGCATGCTTTATGTATTGGTTTGCAGCCACATGATTTGCTGTTTGGAAGAGCTGGCTATTTGTGTTATTGAGCAGGTATAACTTAATAAGGTGCTGGGTGAGTGCATGTATATGGTCTATTACAGTGCAGATGAAGGGCTAGACTATATGCTGTATATATTGGCATGTGTGTATACAGTTTAGCCATACATCTGCACTGTAGTATTAAGTTGAAACAGAATCACTTGTCATACCCGGCTGTGGAGGCTTTTTTGTTTGATTCTGTTACATTCCACTTATTGAATCTGAGGAGGCTTGAGCCCGTTCATTGGTCTTTGAGGCTGAGATACCTCATCACAGGTGATGTCGCAGTCATTCATTGGAGCACAAGTCTGGCGATCACAGTCTCCAAAAGCTTAACCGTTGCATGCACTGACATCATACCAAAGGTTAGAGTGAAATTATGCAGTGCCACATATTCCTTTGAGAATGTTGTGACATCAGGATGAACCCATAGAGAGAGTGACAATTGAGATCCCAGGACTTCAACAATGTTTTATGCTTGGATCATGATACATCGTTGTATGAGCCTCCAAGCTAAAGAACAAAATGTGCGGTGTTAAATCAGCTGTTATAGAATACAAAATGGTCCCTACTGGCCTCATGGGTACTCCTTTAGATTTGATACAATGACATTACTGACTGGACAAGCAGGGTATTTTTGTTCGTGCATCTTTATTTTCCCAAGAATCAAAATTCTAAAGGTGAAATCCTAATAATATCTCCCAATAATGAATAACCAGATAAGAAAATATAGTATATATATTTTTTTTAAAACGGAATGCTTGTTTTTTTAAATAACACGTACTGAGACAGAACAAACTTTTGAAGCTTACATTTTTCTGTGTTTGATGAGAGAACCATACAAATATAAGGGTAGATTAATAAAAATGTATCGTAGCAGTTTCCACAGCAATACAGGACTGACAAATTCCAGCTAGGGCAAGTCTTTAGATATTGGTTACCAATTTTTTGCATTATTGCAGCCACCTTTATTGCTGACATATTTTTTGTTTTTGCATGTTATTAAGGTGATTCAGAAAGTGAAAATATATTGGGAAAAATATAATCTTCGGTTGTTGCAGGCAGGTGTGGATATTACTATGACATGACTGTGAGAAAATGCTGTGAGAAAATGCAGCCTTTCCTGCAGCTGTTGTTGTTTATAATATAGCCTATTGTGCTATATTAGCTATTGCATTCTTTTTAATAATAGAAGTAAAAAAGTGTGTCGGTATTTACTGAAGGTTAAAAATTGTTAGTACTTTGTGTCTCCGCCTTTCATCCTTGATTAGCCTCCGCCTTCAGTCTGCCTGCCATTGATTCCGCAGCTTATGCAACACCTCATCTTCCATTTAATCCCAGCACTTTCTCTACATTTCCCATAGATGATTTCTCAATGTTACTTTATGTTTGGCCTTTTCTCTCTTCAACTGCTCCCACTGATGTTCGATTGGGTTCAGGTCTGCTGACTATGGTGGGAATGCCATTATAATAAGCCCCCCATGTTGTCAATAATGCATTCTTGATTAAGAAGTGTAATTGGAGTATCATAATTACATTATTCCGTGATAAATAATGAAAACAACCAGGTAGTGGCAGACTATCACCTTTAATTTGAGGGTATTTACATCCATATCAGGTGATGCATGAAGGAATTACATCCATTTTTATCCATAGTCCCTCCATTTTAGGGGACCAAAAGTAATTGGCCAGTTGGCTTCTTGGCTGTTTCTGATTAGTCAGGTGTATTCAATCACTTCCTTAGTGCAGTTATACTGTAAGAAAGCTTTCAGTATCTGAAAATTGCGTGTGGAGTCTGTTATTGGCATTGTGCCAATCACAGTCAAAGAAAACTTTACGAGGCTGTAAAGACTGTGAAAGAAACAATAAGAAAGGAACAGTCAGAGACATACAATGCAGTCCGTAAATATTTGGACAGTGGTACAATTTATCTTCTTTTGTCCCTTTACTCCAGCACATTGGATTTGAAATTGAACAATTATTATGAGGTGCAGACTTTAATCTGAGGGTATACATTCATAGCAGGTCATCCATGTAGGAATTCCATCCTTACTTATACACATGTAGGAATTCCATCCTTACTTATACAGCAGATAGTCCCCCCATTTTAAGGGAGTCAGTGCTTGGCTTTTGTCAAAATTAGGGCCAGAGTTGAGGGCCAGAGAATCCATTATGAGACAGAGAAATAATGGGGCCAGATATGGGCCAAACAATGGGCTAAAACAAACTGTTTTGGTAAACACCCAAAAGAACATAAATTGTACAACTGTCCAAATACTTATGGACTGCACAGATTGCACAGATTGTAATTTGAAATGATGTCACTAGATGCCATGTGTTGTGAAAATGAATTCTGTGCTGTGCTCCAAAGTGATTTGTTTCCTACCTTCTGCTCTTTTTAAATACATCGTCCAAGGAGCTGTTGGGTGGCGCGTTCTATAAAGCCACTGTGGAGGGCCCCACATTCTGGATCATGCCCCTGCCAGCTGTGGATGGCAGCCTGGCTATGCAGTGCATGATTAGCTTTGGCCGGGGGCAGGAACATCAGTTGGCTGTACGTTTGTGATTCGTCATTCTCTGGCAAATTCCTCTTGTCAGTCAGGCGTCCGCAGCCTGCTTGCATGGGCTGCAAATGAGGGGCTGTCCTCCAAATAAATGTCTGTGCGAACTGCTGGATTATGGCATGAGAAGAAACAACAGATTGTGTTTTTTAGGAGACAACATGTTTGATAAATGTATATTCACCATATTATAGGCCACAGTATTGGCATGAAGCAGAACTACATAGAGTTACCAGCTTAACTATAATTCCCAATAGTGTGTGGTAGCTTGTGTTATTTAAAGAGGTTTTGAGCACAAAAATATTAGCATTAGTCAATGTCAGGTAAAGTTCACAAATTACCTAATTTGTGTTTTTGTCATGATTGGAGTAGCTCCAATTTAGTTCATATATCTTTTTTAAGTAGCTTTAGTTAACTATTTTTCAATTATCGGTGGCTGTGAGGTGTCTTAGGTGTCTTAAGTACTTACTGTGTCAAGTAATTGGTACCTTACGTAACTACATTTTCAAAGTAGCTTCCCCCAACACTGGCACACAGTGCTAAAGGAGAGCTTGCACTATTTGGAAGAGACCTGTATCTTACTGCCAACACTATGGGTGCATAAAACACTCTTGAGAGGTAGAAAAAAAAATCCTTTCCTCCAATCAAAAGTATGACATGATGACTTTTATCTATTTTTGAGGAACATCAGCTAATTATCAATTAGCATGAGTAATTAAAAAGCACAAATTTCCATATTAGCTAAAACACTTTTTTTTATCTTGATTAAGTCAGAGTTTTAAAAAAAGTTCTATGTGATGAATGACTCAATAGCTGGGGAATTCCAGATTGTTTTTAAAAAATGTTTTTTATTGATGAGTTGTTTTAAAACAATGAATGTATATGCCAGGAAATTCTGATGTATTTGCTATTTTTCCACATAAAATACCCCTTAGTTTACATGATACAGGTGGTATAAAACATAAATTAACTACTTGGCATTGTTTCTGATCATTGGTTGATTGCCCTTTCACCTGGGGCTTCTCCTTAAATGCACATTACTTCAGGAACGGCAAAGCCAAGTATTTCTTGTCAATGCAGACTTCTGGTCATAATTCGATATGGCTCCAGTTGAAACCTTTTTTTCTGTGCTGCAAGTGCAGTGAAAAAAAGATGCAGTAATCATACAGCAGATCAGCATATATGAGTGTCTCACTGATTTTGCAACATATCAAGTGGCAACTACACATTCTATGCATGTTCCATTAAAAGCCACCCATAAAAAGCAGGAAGGACCATCAAACTTTCTGTAGTTCGCAAAATCTACCTCTGTTATCACATTTACATGGCAATATTACTAATACAGATTAAAAGATAGTATATATTAGCTAAGTACTCTGCCCAATACTCAGATATTAATAGCTTAATGTCACAGATAGACTGTACAAACTTGGCTTATTTCTGGAAATGTGCCACGTTTCCAACTTCGATCTGCATGAATTGATTTATGTTTTATAATACGTATCAGCACCATATAAGCTCCAAGCCACTATTCTGGTCCTGTCTTTTTGTGTGGCAATAAACATTATTGCTCTATTTACTGGACATACCTCACATTGATATGTAAACTTAGTGAGTAATAGACAGTTTAATGAGTATATCAGTATATTCATATATATATGTATATATATATATATATATATATTATATATATATATAAAAAATATATATACATATATATATATAATATATATATATTAAAAAATATATATATATAGCATTATCAGTATCAGTATAAATCAGTATAATATATATATATATAGATTCCATTGATGCGTCCATTGGGTGATTACGTGAATATAAACATTTAAAACACAATATTATGTAATGCAGGTTATAATTCACATCATTAAAAGTAGTTCACTATTTGCTTGCCTGTCTATAACTACCTTTGTAATTTACCCAAAACTTGATAAGATTCTCTTTACTCTTTTTTGTATTGATTTAGTTAGACATATATGCATTGATTTAAAGTCTTGAGTTTATAGAAATTTAAAGTGATTTATATCTCAAACCAGAGGCTTTTAAAATGGTTCTTTCAAGTAACTATTCCAATAAATGATTCAAGTGAAAATATGTGTAATTTTACATTGCTTTAAAAATGCACTGGCAGGCTGCTATAAAATGTACTTGTATATAAGAACTAGGTTAATGTTGTGTGTAAAATACAAATTTGAAAGGAAATAATATGAATAATAAAATTATGTTATTGTACGCCATGATTAATGTTTTGTCAGTGTTCTATATCACAAGTGTTGTGCTTTGGAAACACAAAAATTACAATACCCAATGTGCAGTATCCTAGAAAATGGCCAATTTATCTTTCTCACGCCACAATCACTGTTTTCTTTAACCCCTTAGGTATCACCCTTTTTCTTGACACAAGCTTGGAAAGTACATGCCCAAAATAAAATGGCTACTATTCTTGCCTGAGTACAGGCAAGTACTGGTGTCCTCTGAAAGGTAACCCTTTGGGGTTTGTTTTCCAAGAGTCAATTACTAAGTATTACTAAAACAAAGTTACAAAAGCTCAAACAGTGGAAGTGGAAGATTTTGTTCTCACTGAAAATATTTTACATTTTTCAGTGGAAACAGATTATTGTGGCAGTACTTGGCACGCCTCAAAATACAATTGAGCCATCGGCAAAACACTGGACAAATCCCCTTTCCAATTTGATAACAATATCTCCATAAATTAGCATTCTGCATTGTTTTCTTCTAAGCTATGTTTAGGCAGTTTTCCAAAAAGGACATTGGGACACTCCAAAAGGACACATGGTAACTAAATGATATTATGAGTCTTATGACATGGAAAATACTGTGTTTTGCTTACTATAGTATTATCCTGATAAAAAGTGTTTGTACTTCTCCCCACCTCTCAACCTCCCCCTACCTCTCCCTCTCCTTCCGCTTTCCCCAGACAGCAACAGGTCAAGAAGATTGTAACAAATAAGTACAATAATCACAATAATAACATGTTGGATACTAATATATTGATTGAGGTCCACAATTCCACATGGTATTTATTATTCAAAAGTAGGCTTGTTCCTTATTCATAACCATACTGAATAATAATAAAATATTTTGAGAATATATGTAGATGCCCACTGGTATAAAATGGGCTTACATCAATGAAAATGCCCTCTATATTGGAGCCAAGGGTATTTTCACTGTCTTCCCCAGAAATATTCATTTGAGAATACTCGAGAGGCCAGAGAGACGAGAGATTCCTTGTACGTCCTCCAAAGGAAGTCCTCTATTTAGACGTTAACCTTTTGGGGCTGTTTTTTCCAAAGCGCAACAGTCTCAGTGTGCGTATTGAAAATGCTACTGTTTCATTACACAGGCAAAAAAAGCTGTGTTTTATGCAAGCCTAACAAACTATACATCATGGAAATGTAATGTCATTAGCTAAAATGGTTCTCAGTTGTTACTTCAATACCATACCACTAGCTGGTTCCTGGCAGAGCTGAAGTTATACTTTGCACATTTACTGTGCAACAGGATTACTGATACTCTTCAGATAAATTCATCCTGTTCGAGAGAGCCTATACAAAACGTAGATAATCACATTCCTATGTACAAGTACATTTGTAGAAGAATGCAACGGCAAAATGGATAACAATGAATTTTCTTCCTCCAGAGAAATTCTAAGTAAACAATCTGAGTTAGCACGTTTTTAGAATGGCATTATTATGCAGTTGGTTCGCTGGATGCTTGCCATGAAAAGGACACTGGCATTACCTTATTTTGTGTAGTATATGGATTTCCAAAAGGTGAGGGTCCCCCACGCTTGTTTTGCCACCCACATGTTACAACTTTTGTTGCTAAAGCAATGACATCTTAAAATAGGTAACATGCTCAAACTGTATATCCTGTTACCATAGTGATTAAAAATCTGACCGCGAATAAAAAAAGAATTAATGCAAAAACATGCTCAAGGCTGGGCTGGTGAGACTTAAAAAAGATTGATGTTATATGGAGGCTATTCAACAATAGTGTGAGTACAAACTAGATGGTTAACTGTATCTGTATAAGCATCTCTATATTTTCTCTTACATTAACAATGCTCTGAATTAAGCCTATTTTTATGTGCTTGTGACTGCATGTATTTATAGTATTTTGAAGTGTGGTGACATGATTAACCCTCCACGCCCACCATACACAGCTCAGTCTCCAAAGCCTAGCGCTTCATGTCTGACTCCAGGGATTCAACAGTTAAAACAGGAGCAGGAAAATCTAATAACATTAGTAAATGGTTTGATCAGCAACAAATAACCTATTAAAAAAACCTACATTGAACATATGAATCATTAATATATTAATATATGTATTCTATTGATGCACACATACAGCAGATATGTTGGTTCTGCAACTGTAGATATCCTTTCAAAAGTACATTTCCATGTAATTTGTTCAGTAAATGTAGTAAATTCTGTGATTTTCCCTGTGTGGAGTAGGCACAGTTGAGTAGCCATTATATTCTTAAGTGAGCGGTTAGAGTGCTAAACGAAGTATGGAATAACGTGACAGCACATACAGTAAGTGCTCGCCATGTTCTCTACCGTAATGGAGTAAACAAAACTCATGGATACTGACATTTTCCATTCTTTTGCTGATTTGTTAAAGAGTTAAATAATTTTTTTTTGTTTTTTGCAGTAGGCTACCTCCACCATACCAGTGAATTCCTAGGTTCCTAATTTTTATGTTTTCTGTATAGCTGACATAACAATCATTTCTCTCTGACAGATCTTTCTGACAGTTATATCTGTTTTGACATTGTATAGAGCTAAGCTGAAGATGTGTACAGGTAGACAACAGCAAATTACCTTTGAGTCCTGAAGAATAAATGTGTTGTTTTTCTTGGGAGTCTTTGAGAAAATGCAGTGTGCTAGCTTTTTTTCCTGCTTTCTCCCAGCTGACTGTCTGAGTACAACATTGGTTAAATACCAATGGGAATAATAACCTTGGATCAATTGAAATACAACCACGGCAGTATTCTGCAGCAGATGATAATGTCGCAGTTGGTCAGTAGGACAGATGGGATCAAAGACACATACAGTACATTACAGAAGAGGGCTCATCACCGATGTGATATTGTTGATTGATATTGTTAACGTTTTGGTTATTTGTATTTTTTATTTTTGTTTAGAATTATAAAGTGTGAAATAGAAAGAAAATGTCGGATATAGATTTCATGTTCAGTGTGATGTCTATTCCGTAAATAGTTTTTTAGGTGTTAGATTCTGATGTATCATGTCTGATAATGGTTTATAATGGGATAAACAAATGAGGCATGACAGAGCACAAACACAGGGGGGGATCCTCCCTGTGTAAATAATGATACTTAAGCACAGCAGATTTATTTGTCACTCGTATTCCCTTAACTAGCTAATGAGAAATCAATCTGCACAGCTTCGTTTATGTATTTATACACCATTAATTCTACATTAGCAATGTTAACAACTACATTAGTTGAAGCCAGTTCATATTGGAATGAAAAAAACAATGTTAATGGTTAACTAGTTATAGTTATATGTTTTAATTATGGTTTGCTAATGTATAAATATTCATGTAACTAATGCATTAGTTAGTAGCTAACAAATACATGAAATAATGAAAAGTTAATGTCATGCTTAATTCATGTATTTGTACATCAATTAATGCTTATTTAACATCATTTGATTACAATACATATAGCATGGATTACATATATACATGTAGTATTGTGATTTAGACTGTATTGAGATATAAAATGGATCATGTGCAGTGCACTGTGACCTGTGTACCATGCTATATATTCTATTGTGAGACAAATGGCAGTACCCAGGCCTATTTAACAAACTGGGGGTTTTTGCAGCATTGAAATAATTACAATAATGGATTGTATGTGCACAGAGAATTCAAACATTATTTAGCAGTTTCAGGATAACCAACTAATTATTCTAAATTAAGATAGCTACTCTCCATATGTAAGGTAATTATTTTAACAGACTAATACTGTTTTTTAAAACTAATTTAAAAGCAAGACTTCCATCAGAACAACAATTAATAATGTACTACATGATATGCTACCAGATGGAGATTTTGCATATTTACAGACTTGCACTCCTAAAGGATTCATATTTTGTCAGCCTGTGGGAGACAGTATCAAAGACAGTTTTCCTATTGAGGATGTAAGGATGTTAAAAACAATAGAGGCCTCTTTTCTACTATTGATCTGCTTCAGATCACAGTGCTGAGGCATTTTCTGGCCTGAACTTCAAAGGTTGTTTTGACATAAATAAATGGCATTAATCCAACATACACAACGTCTGTCTTCTTTTAGTGTAATATTTCACTTGAATGTTTTATTTTGGTTGTAGGACACATCGTAAGCAATCCCTACAATCCCTATATCTGATACTGTGATCATGAAAATGTCTAGAATCATTGTTGTCATGGCATGATGATTGATGAAACTTTCACAGTGGGGTTTTTCTAAGGGATCACATCACATTGGACCTGTGCAGGAAAGCTGTTTTACTTGGCAAACGCACAATGGCATTACTGTTCCTATCAGATGATGGCGTTACAAACTCCACTGCACATTAAATGATAGTGCTTGTTCATCAGTAGAGTGTCCATTGAGCAAAATGTGTTGTATCATCTAATGTGATTGAGGCTATGGTAGAAAGGCTTAGCATATTAAAATCAGAAAATCATTTAATATGCACATCACATACATCACAACCTGGAAACAAGGTAAGACAGAAAAGCTAACAGCTTATGAAAGCTTGCTTTTATTGTATTCCTTGCTGTTACCAAAACCAGAAAGGGTATTTTTTTATTTGGCACCCAGACGTTTTTGCCATACAATACACAAAGGTTTGCCTTCCCACTGACCATATTGGCTGCTTAATTTCCAGAGTGAAACGCACACTGCCGTGTCACAATGCTGTGTATTTGCCTTGTTAAGAATCTTTGCCAGTATTTTTTGTGGTAGAGTGTGGCTTAACCCTACACACTTCACCCCTTGTGGTTGAGTCGTCGACGTCCAAAATCATTGTTGCGTTCATATTTATAGAATACAAAAAACTGCAATGTAATAAAACTGCAAAACGCTGATGCCAGATTGTTAAAAAGACTCTGCTTAGATGAACAGAACAGCATCTTAGATGCTTATCAGCCTCTTATTTGCAAAGCAGGGCAATAAAGGGCAGCCTCCCCCTTGCCACTATCACGGCTTACAACCGTAAGCTCGCTACAGTCTCCGACAATAAACAATATGTTCTAATAATCCTTGATACCATTTCTCTTTGTCAAAAAATCATGTTCCAATAGAAGGACAAAAATACACGAGGTTGCATGAATAAACACATTGGGGTTTTTTTATTAGCTCACTTTTATTGGAAAATGTCTGGCTTTGTAGAAATATACGTTTGTTTTGAAAATGATTTGATACAGACGTATTTATGGAATCAAACATCCTACCTGGTTATGGACGAATGACTGTTCTTTTCTTTCATATTCAGGCAATGGACAGTTTAGGAATATGGCTGCGTTTGCATAGCAGAATGAATAAGCAGACATGCATAAACATGCAACTTGCTATGGATGAACCTGTAACATTAATTGTACTGGCTAACGGGGCTCTGGTTAACCTAATTATGAAATATAGTTGCATTGTAACTGTGATGCAGCTTGGTTAGAAAGCATTTAGTGTGAGTAATCCTTTTGGGCATGCTTTATGAAAACATACTCTCATATGTCAGTAAAACACACTTTGTATTAAACAATCTGTCTTAATTGAGTAATAAGCTTCTGATCATTTATGTGTCTGGACAATAAATAATAATTTATTGTATTTGGAGATATTTGGGGACATGTGAGGACATTTTGGTGCAGATTCGGAAAAACGTGGAATTTGAATGCCTGTTGATATCTTTACCAAATATTCGACAAAAGACGAAACATTAAAAATTAAACAAACATTTGGCAAAATAAGTTGACATCAAGGTTGTGCGCAAAAATAAAGTAGTTCTGGGTTGGTTCTTTTGACATTCAGTGCTAAACTATAAAAACATAAGGCATTTGTGAAATTGTATTTTTTTTTGTATTTTACTGTAACTTGTGTGTACACTGTGTGCATGCTCAATTTCCTGAAGGGTACAGGTCTCTTCTTTAATTTAAGTCTTCAACCATGTGTGTGCTGTAAATAGTTTTTGAGATATCGACCCTCTTATAGCACTAGTACCAAATATGTGGAAATCCCCCTTTAGGGGGGCAATGTGGAAAGGGTTACAGCTGAAAGATGCACCTGTAATGAAATAAGCCAATCCTGGCTCAAAGAACACACTTGTCCAGTCAACATCTTTGAACAGCTCCAATTGATCTTGGAGCAACACTTTAATTGTGTAATACTGTTATCAACCAAACTGGTCTTCATTACTCTCATTTGAGTTCCATTGGATTTTCCTGGCGAATGAATAAAAAGGCTGGCACACAGCAATGATGAATGTTTGCTCAGATTTAAATGATGTCTGGAATCCTCTGATCGTTTCCATTAAACACACAGCAGCAGAGACAGGAGTTAGACACTGATGTTAGACACGTTTCTTCTGTGATGCATATTTGGCTGTTTTCTTTGCAGGTTTCTTTTTTCATTTTGTGTTTTTAACTCAGTTGCTTATTATAAAACACACAAAATATGGGGTTACATGGGTGGCAAGAGGCTGAAAAGAGTTTTGGGAATTTACGTGCAATGTCAACTGGACTGGTGTTTAAATAAGCATTTGTAGATCCATGCCTTAAGTTAACTGTCTAAAGGGTTCTTGTCAAGGAATGTCTAAAGAAAGTGCAGCAAAACATTCAGTTCAATTCATCAACGTTCAATCGATTTTATTTGTATTGTGATGCAAGTGAAGTAAAAAAGAAAAAGAACCTGGGAAGAAAAAAAGAGTGGTGAGGAAATAAATGGTGAGAGAAACCCAAATATAAATGGTAAATGGTAAATGGCAGGCATTTATATAGCGCCTTTATCCAAAGCACTGTACAATTGATGCTTCCCCATTCACCCATTCATACACACACTCATACACCGACGGCGATTGGCTGCCATGCAAGGCCCCGACCAGCTCGTCAGGAGCATTTGGGGATTAGGTGTCTTGCTCAGGGACACTTCGACACAGCCCAGGCGGGGGATCGAACCGGCAACGCTCCGACTGCCAGGCGACAGCTCTTACTTAAATATAGAGGGCAAGCCCATCCTCTGCTGGCAAAGAGTACTGCAGGTGTGTTTGAACAGATAATATTCGAATAATAATAGCATTAGAATACTAACTTACCCCCACCTCATCATTGTGCTGCTGAGGATGAAGAGTTTCGATCACAGGTGCCATGACATGATGCTTTCATTGTCACGGTTGATTTATAGCTCCATTCCTGTGACAGAATGTTGGAAATGGTTCTTGTGCTTGAAGCTTGCTATACCACTCCCTCAGCGCGATATATAGTATACCGTAGATGTTATTTACGCTGCTCTGCCAATTTTCTGCGAGTTCTCTTGTGGATGGTCGCTCTTTCATTCTGTTTTGTGATTGTAAAAAAACAAACATTTAAAACACCTTTTCGAGCTCTTCATTGTTCCTGAGGAAATTTGATCACATCGTATATAATACCGGCATTCTTTGCAACATTCTTTATGCATAATAAATCGCTTGAAGTTCATCCAGTTATTTTATCCAGCTGCATGTAAATTTGAATATTTTAATTTGAAGCAGAAGAGGTAGACAGAATGTGCATTGGCGAGAATCCATTATGCTGCTGGTTTTATTGTAATAGTGGTGATGACCCTCAACCCCACCCCACATGTCTGAGCTCACTGATTGTCACCCACATAAACACAAAGTATCCTGCTGCTCAGGTATGTGAGCTTCCAGCAATTAGGGTACACATATTCCATTGACAGCAGCTTGTAACCTTGGGACTGGGAGAATCTCTTGAAGATACTAAGGCAGCAGTAATCTGAGGGGCTGACTTAATGATCCTGTTTGGATGAAGCCAGTTATGTCAGTTATGTCCAATCATTGTGAACTCCCAGTCATTCACAACTTTGGGTTGAACTTGAGTGATTTAGTAGTTCCATGCGTATATGTGACCCGCTATATCATATTCAGTCATAAGTCGCGATGGCCAGTTTCACATAAATTGATGTTTATTGAAAAATACATTTTGTATAACAATATCTTGGCTTTCATAATCTGCATGTTTTAATGCTAAGTTTTAAATGATTATAAATAATATGACAAGTTACGGCCTTGGAGTTTCGTTAGCCCAGTGTCGGTAGTCTCCCAGCCTCATGTAACTCTCGCAAAGAAACTTTGAAGCCGTTTTTCTCAAAAACATGGTTTGATGGCATTCAAAATGAAACGGGACACAACTCCCTTGATATCTGGAGTAGAGAGATAAATTTGGAATCGTTAGACAGCATACATTCTCCTCTTATGAATAGTCTGTAAAACTCAAAATAAGTTTTTGGGTCAGTAGCCTGATTTTGATAGAGCATGTCACATATGTTTAAATTTGTTGGATTAATTGAGGTTCCCCTTCACTGCAATACACTATTAAATAATTGGATGAAAGTATTGATATGATTACCAGGATTTATTTAATTATTATGCAGCATACTTATTTTGTTGCTTCAGGTTGTGGGGACTTATAATTGCCTATAGTACTGAGCCACCTTCCTTCTGCTGGTTACCTATTAGATTCCAATTCTATGGTGCTTTCTCATGCAGTGTTTTACACTGGAAGAATACAAAATCAGTTTTCCAAAGATTGGGGATGAAGGCTTTTTTCATTTTCTTGAAAAAAGCAATTAAGCAGACTACTTTAGCAGGTTTTGTTGCATGTAGCTTCAGTAAATTAGATATCAACATTCTTTAATAATGTGTTTAAAGCATTGCATATTTTCAGCTGAATGACCAATTGCCAAAAATGTAAAAGTGACAAGAACCCACTGTTTCTTTTTAAGTGTGCAGTTGTAGCTGCCCAAAGATGACTGTTAGCTGATGGTATACTTTTGCTGATTAACCTTTGAAGCATTAATGCTTTTCACACTCCTGTCTCCATTACGTTAATCACTTAATTGAGATTAAAGCATCCAAATAATAAAAAATGCAAATGAGTCACGCATTCTGGTTCACTTTCTAAAATACAGTAGATCTTATATACACATGCCCAGGGTTGTATCTCTTTATTGGGACAGTAGTTGTGTGTCCAGAAATTTTCAGAAAAGCTACAGGATATGCAGGTGACCCATCCAGCTCAGTACCTCCCCACAGCTCTAATTCAAATCCTGAATGGGCCAGTGACACTTGAGGCTGGCAGCCCCATAGGGTGGCACACAGTTATACTAACATTTTGTTACAGTGAGTGGAGTACTCCTTGTCTCAATGCGCAAGAACAGATGTTGCAGTTTATTAGGTGTCTACTGTCTAATTGTGGCAGCTATGTAAAATGACAACCTGTATTCCAAGTTTTTAGTTCTTATCATCAAACATTCTCATGTTGTCAACAGTTGCGTAGTCATCGAACAGAATGGCTTCACACCTCAGCTGGCCCACTGCAGAGTAAGCAATGGCTGCCTACATGCTAATCTGGTACTGTACGTTGCAGGCCTGCAAATGTAATTGAGAGTTCATAATTGTAATAAAAATATAAAGAATATGAGATAGCAAGATAGCTGTGGCATGGAATGCCTCCGGTCTGTGGCACTGTAATCCTGTCTGAACCCTGAACCCTGAATCTGTGCCCTCCGTGGACCAGCAAATATACGAGGTGAACCTTTTATCGATGCAGAAATTGTACTTGATCTGATAGCACTGCTTAAATGGGCCGTAAGGAACTGTTTGCACTTTTTTTCTTTTGGTTTAACCTGTCTGGACCCCTCACTGCTGTAGACAGTTTGATTCTTTTGTCTGCAGCTTCTGAAAGTGTTCAGGGAGAAAATGTACTTTCATCAAATATGAACTGCATCATAGGGGTCACAGATCAGAGTATAATTACACCTGCATCACTGCAGAACCAGGCATATTTCTGTCCACAGAATTTATCTGACTATATACATTCAGTGAACACTTATTGGTCATCTGCTGCTGTAACCTATCCACTTAAGAGGTGTGATGTGTTGTGTATTCTTGCTCTTCTGCATACCACTGTTGCAATGTATGGTTATCTCCTTCCTGTCAGTCTGACCCTTCTCCTCTGACCTCACATTAACGAGGCGTTTTTTGCCCGCAGAACACTCACTGATACTCAAACCACCCTGTCTGGCACCAACAATCATTCCTGGTCAAAGTCACATTTCTTCCATATTCTGACATTTGGTCTGAAAAATAGCTGAACCTTTTGACCACGTATGCATGCTTTTATGCATTTAGTTGGCTGATTAAATATTTGAATTAACATGCTGGTATAAAGGTCTACCTCATAAAGTGGTCACTGAGTGTATATTTTGTAAAGTTTGTGTTGCATAAAAAAAATAAAAAATAAAAAAAAACAACTACGGAGGTTTTCCCTGACTATTTCTTATGGATTCCTCTGGGGGTAATGCACAAATGCACTTAGTGTTAGTATAAAAGAGCACTGCAGCATTTCTTTTGCGTTTCGGTGAAACTTGTCAGTCTGCCAAGGGACATGGCGGCTGAATACCCTGCAGCTGCCAAAGATTCCTCAAAGCTGAAAACCACTGCCACTGAAGCGAGAGGATTGAAATTAGTCACTTTTAAATTAACTTAACTTTTTGGTCAGTGTGGAATGACACAACCTTATTACTGTGTATGTGTGTGTGTGTCTGTGATTTCTGCATAAATGTCACAAGGAATTTAAATGTAATTTTCTCTAATGGGAACAAAAAGAAAACATATTTCTTTGGAAAGTAGAACACGTTGTGTGGGGAATGACATGCACATTTGCTCAGTAAAATGCTTGTTAAACAGAATTCCAGCTATATTAGTACAGTTGGTGTCCAGGTTTCATATTCTCACATCCTGTAGTAAACATTTATGTTATAATTCTCACTGTCTTTAGGATGAAACAATGCTGAGGCTGAAATGAAAGGTTTAGAAACAAACTTGGCTTGTATGCAGTAATGAAAAAAGATTAATGAACAATACATTACATTTTACAATGTATGTATTTTTTGCATAAATACATGACACTTATCTGATGCTTTTATCCAAAGTAAGTTACAGTTGATTAGACTTAGCAGGAGACAGGCATGTACCTTAATCAGTAAGCTACAGGTATCACAGGCTATTGAATGCAAATTTTGCCAACGGAGGTTTAAAAGTGGCATATTACGAAAAAACAAGGCGTGGGGTTCCATTCATGCATGCCATTACCTACAGTTTCAGATATTCCAAATCAAACAGATTGCAAACAGCACCCCAAGGACAGGAGGGGTACGGTCCCCATCACTATTGAGCAGTGCGTTCCATTAACAATCAGCGACAATGGGCTGATCAATCAGGCACTGAGGAAGCCAGTCTCTCCCTCGCACTTAAAAAGCACTCAAGGAAATTGATAAGACGTTTGGAATGTGTTCCATTGTAAATTCTTCTGAGTGATGGTTCAGCTGTATTGGATACAGTGAGTGAACTTCAGGTATTAAGCCAGTGAGCAGTGTTAACGAGAGGGAGCTGGTACTTGACTTCAGTGAGATACTAGGTGTGTACGGAATTTCTTACAAGGACCTCTGAATTTGCACCCATTAGCCATTTTCTCAATATTCCCTCGTTTGCGGGATGCTAGCCATGCTGATATATAACTGAATTAAGTGGAGAGTGATTTCAAGGCACAGAGTTATGTGTGCAAACTGTATCAACAGGATTACTGTTAGGCAAAACTGATGACTCTGTAAATTGTTGTACATGCCTGATCGGCTCTTGCCTCTCTCTTGTGCACTCTTGCTTTTTAAAGAGCAGAGGAAAAATCACCTTGAACCTCAGGGCCTCGTTTTCACACATCTTAGGTATCTTCAAAATGCACTTTTTATAGTTCTCAAAGTGATGCAGTTTTCTATGTGGAGTTAAAAGTTTATTTTTATTTTTATTCTTGAGGCAGGTAAAATGGACTAATTCAAAATATTCCAAGGTTGACGTTGTAAATAATAAATACATTGGAATATCCAGTACTAATGTTGAGAAGGAAATAAATAATTAGGTGTACTGAGTAGAAACAACCACAACAGTGGAGGAAGTAAAAATTAATATAGAAAAATTCAAGTCAAGAATACAATGAAAAATCTCAATAACACTTCAAGTCTGGAAGTGTATACTGTCTCACATACACTAAGGATATACTCATCTAATCAAGAATTGGAATTAATCACATATTTTCATGAGGTTGTATGTACAAAAACAGCACAGCTCATAAGGCCCATAGATATTGTAGCCCATAACACCAGTTTGGGGAAAGTCGGCCAGAACAGAATTAATGATAATGGGAACAATTCAATTGGTTGTGGCCTCAAAATATAATAAATTGGAACTTGTACCGTTTTTGAGTTAAAAGGAGATACTAGCATGTATAACTAGCAATAAATGTTTGCTGTTTCATGCTGATAATGACGGCTGCCAATGAGAAATCTTAACTGTGCACAGATTTAATAACAAAATTTCCATTGTAAAATATTTAAATTACCCACAAATTATCTTTTATAGGAGGACATTGTAATCCCCTTAAAAAGGAATGTCTACACGATTAGAGATGCGACTATGGTATGCCCCAAGCTCACATAAAATAAAAGAAGTGAAACAGAATAAAAATGGGTTTGTAGATTAAATAGTAAATGCTAGGATCAGATCTGGTTCAAATACGCAATTGCTTTGGATTGAAATACTTTTCTGTGCTCAATTGATCTTGCCTGGTGCAATTGAGCCAGCCAAGAGGAGCAGAAGTCAGGGTTTTCATACGTTCCAACACACCAAGCTCAGTGAATCATAGAAATTGATTTAAATCCTAAAAAGTTATGTATTTGACCCAGGTCTGGCAAGGTAGACACAGGTGACTGTGTATTATGTGGCATACTCTGAAAAATGATCTACTATCAATCCTTCCTTCCTTCTGTGAAAGGTAAAATTACATTATGTGTCAGTTTGACAGTGTAGCTTCTCCATGTGTAGCTTGCACATCATGATGTGGGTCACGTAAATTACTTCACTATAATTACACTCTAGATGATATATATTTTTTGTATATGTGTTTGTATGCCTCCTGTTACTGAAACATTTTATTCCACACCATTATTTAAATGTTTATGAAATAATATAATTTTGCCATTAAAAAAACTGGTAGAAAAGCATGTTCTGCTGCCCTATGAAATGCTTTATGCAATCGACTCTGACCCCGCCCCAATCGTAATACAAAGCATACCTTTTTTAGGGTAGGTATACGTCATATAGATGTCAATTTCATATCCAGTCAGAAAATTGTTGATGCTCACAATTCTGTTGGTTTAGTTTAACGGCTCATTTTCAAATTCAGCAAGCCAGTTGTTGCGGATCAATACGAAACTGAACACTGCCGGCACCTAATTGGTTAGAGAATACTTTATGCAAATGGCCGCACCCACTCTACCCATCAGAACGCATTCGGAGCCAGGCTGAAACAGTGAGTGCAATTACTCTTTTGGCTCTTCCCCTTTATCAGTAAATAATGGGAAACTATGGGCCAGATGTACGTGTGTAAAACTCGCAGGGGGAAATGCGGCGAGGGTATGTTGGTGTGTACACAGTCTGTTTGAATGGCTACAACTAATTTCACAATCAGCAAATGGGATTTCCAACTAATCACATGAATATGAATCAAAGCTTAAGATGTGCATGTTGAATATGTTCATTGGATGTGGGAAATTTGCTGCACTGGTTCGATGTACAGTCAGAGTGTATCCGGCACTACTGGCAGTGCAGGACAGAATACAGACTGTGCTGGCAAATGATCCAGATGCAAGATAATGTAAAGGAATTTGACTATTCCACGGTGGAATGGGAACATAATGTGGGAGATTGTGGGTCAACTTGTATTTCTCACAGAAGAGTAATTATTTCTATGGCTGGGTGTCTGTCATAGAGGTAACAAGTGTCACTGATTCCACGATTTGTATCTCCTTTTTGGCAGTTCCATGTGTTTCTCCGTTTTAGTGCTTTCCATTAGTTTTTGGGAGTTTTGGGTGGTAACTGCACACAGTTACAAACAAATGTTTGATGGGTCAGTAGACCAGCATGTAGCAAAGACATTTAAAGGAAAAAAAGTACATTTGCTATGTCTTCAAACAATTTTTAAGTCAAAAAGCATGCTCAACTATGTCGTGACTGATCCGTGACTTTAGCCAATATTTTCCATGACAAGCACCCAACATTAATTATTGCTTGGCTGCTTAGTCTGTACTATTTGATGATTTCTTGCTAGGAGATTTGAAATAGTGTGATTCTTTTTGCAAAGATTCTCAGTGCATCTTCAAGGACTATTGAGTTTAATTTTAATTCAATATAATCAGCCACACAAGATCTCCACCCGTTATTTGCGTGATCCTTTTTTAAATGCATACGGAGAAATGCGCACCTTGTGTTGACTCACCAGATGACACGCATACAGCACCGTGCTTTTAGGCCTGATTCTTACACATGATGCACGTTTCTGGTGCAGAATGTGTCATATATGTGCCTGAAACTAGTCACAATAGGCCTAGTCTGGCTCTAAGTTCATCCCTTACCATTAAATTATTGTCAGGGATGAAAATGTGTTTGTTTATTATAAATAAACAAATTTTTTTGCTTATCATTGAAATAAATACACGTTTACTAATTAAAAGAGGATTAAGGAAATCAGTGAGGATTAAAATCTTGGAAGCACATTAAGCAGTGGTATGATATCACTGAACATACTGTATGTGGCCAAGCTCAGGGGGGCAAACTGTGACATTCTGTCTGTTGTCTCTTTCCTTGCTGCAGGGCTCCTACTTTGGGAAGGGCGGCTGACATGTCTCCTTCTCCAGGTTTCTGTTCTGGTGCTCCTCTGCAAGGGGGAGAGGATATGCCCTTTGAGCTGCCGCTGTGAGGGGAAGATAGTTTACTGCGAGTCTGGTGCCTTCCACGACATCCCAGAAAACATTTCCACTGGGTGCCAGGGCCTGTCCCTGCGCTACAACAGCCTGCTGAGTCTGCTGCCTTACCAGTTCGCCCATCTCAACCAGCTCATCTGGCTCTACCTGGACCATAACTCCATCAGCGGCGTGGACGGCCAGGCCTTCCAGGGTGTGAGGAGGCTCAAGGAGCTGATCCTGAGCTCCAACAAGATCATGCTTCTCCATAACAGCACCTTCCACGCCGTGCCCAACCTGCGCAACCTGGACCTGTCCTACAACCAGCTGCAGGCCCTGCAGCCGGGGCAGTTCCACGGGCTGCGTAAGCTCCAGAACCTGCACCTGCGCTCCAACAGCCTGAAGATCATCCCCATACGCGCCTTCCTGGAGTGCCGCAGCCTGGAGTTCCTGGACCTGGGATACAACCGCCTGCGCACCCTGACTCGCACCACCTTCCTGGGGCTGCTCAAGCTGACAGAGCTGCACCTGGAGCACAACCAGTTCTCCAGGATCAACTTTTTCCTCTTCCCACGTCTGTCCAACCTGCGGGCCCTCTACCTGCAGTGGAACCGCATCCGCACTGTAAACCAAGGTCTCCCCTGGACCTGGTACACCTTGCAGAAGCTGGACCTCTCCGGGAACGAAATCCAAGCCCTGGACCCAGCTGTTTTCCAGTGCCTGCCCCATCTACAGATACTCAACCTTGAGTCTAACAAGCTCAGCAATGTGTCCCAGGACACTGTGACAGCCTGGATCTCCCTGACCACCATAAGCCTGGCAGGGAACGTGTGGGACTGCAGCCCCAGCATCTGCCCCCTGGTGGCCTGGCTGAGGACCTTCAGAGGCACCAAGGACACCACTATGATATGCAGCAGCCCAAAGCCACTGCAGGGAGAGAAAGTAACGGAGGCTGTGAGGAATTACACAATCTGCGAGGAGTCTCACACATTTGCACCAACCCCCGCGCCAACCGAGAGGCCAACTCCCACGTCAGCTGCAGCAACCACTCTGCCTCCGCCTCCTCCTACTACAACTACGACCCAAAGTCCTTCAACTTCCTCAAAACGCTGGCTATTCCCACAGCCCGTCATTCCTAATCTGGCAGATATGGAATCCAGGGATTCTCGGCCTGCCACTATCCCTTCCTCCGACAACCTACCTTTCACCCCAGAGCCAGAGTTTGAACACATGTCCTTCCACAAGATCATTGCAGGCAGCGTGGCACTCTTCCTCTCTGTGTCTTTGATCCTGCTGGTGATCTACGTGTCATGGAAGCGCTACCCCAACACCATGAGGCAGCTGCAGCAGCACTCCATGGGCCGCAAGCGCAGGAAAAAGGTGCAGGAGTCCGAGCCTAACCTCAACTCCCAGCTGCAGGAGTATTACATGAGTTACAACCCCACAAACTCTGAGACCATGGACGTGCTGGTCAATGGGACAGGCTCCTGCACCTGCACCATCTCGGGCTCCAGAGAATGTGAGGTATGATCCTTCAAAAACCATCTCTAAAAACGTTTTCTACGGCTGGGAGTGAGAGGTAAATGTTTTTCTGGAATGTACCGTAAGACTGATTTGAGATTAGGGCTAAGCACTCTTGACTCCCCCATTTGAGCGGCTTTGATAAAAACAAGTTAATTGCTCCTTAATCACTGAATTTGTCTTGCTGATAAAGATTCACCAAATTGATTGCTTAATCTGGAATCAAGTGTGCCTACCCCTTATTAAGTCAACACCATCCCACACACCACCCCCCACCCCCCACCCCAACATCCCTTTTCGTACCGGAATGTGAATGTGAAGTCAAGTCTATGCATATGTGACATTTTGTATTCAGTATCATGTTGTCTTCTCCTGATGTACTTTCCCGTTTTCTACGGTAACTTTAGGAAAGAAAGTGTGGCTTTGAGAGCCTTCCTCGCTTGTCTGCTTTCCATTGCATGTATCTGCTAATGTGCAGTCCCTGCACAACCTCGGTGTGAAGAGGCACGGAAGCTGCCTTTTAAAGCACAGATACATGCTGACTCTGCGCTTTGCTGATTCACCTCATATCTCAAACATTCTGCCTTGATATCTTTTCTGAGCATGCTGCATGTCACTGAATGTAAAGAAATTACTGCTAGGAGGCAGGACACAGGGAAAGTCAGTAAATGTTACTGTAATAAGTTAAATCAGTTAAAGTAATATCCAGACATTTTTACTTTTTTACATTTTACATTTAACTGAACTTAGAATTGAATTCTGCTGCTGGTATTCTCTGATAAGTGTTAAATTTGGTATTTGGTTTGCCTCTTCCAATAATTGTGTTCACTGGATGCAGATGCATTTATTTCTTCAATAAAGGAGACAGTTGGAAGAGGTCAAAACTGCCCATGGCAGCTTATTGTATATAGTAAATGTTAATTGAGCAGACTTAACATTTACAAAGAACAAATACTACTTGGGAATTATTGGGGCTGGACAAATAATTAATTATGAAGCTTATAATTTAGGTTAATTTTCAGCAATCAGAAAGATGATGTATGCATATTAGGTCAGATTTTTTTAAGTAAATGATATTCATGAAATGTCCTGGTGTTACAGTTTGAAATAATATGTACTACACATTAGCCTATCATCACTGATTGCATGTACTGGGTGTTTTTGAAGAAACTAGAGCTATGGATTTTGAATATTTTAATAAATGTTTTGGTGTCAGTTTGATTAATTGGTCATTCATCAATGATTGACTATCATGCATGCTGCTTTACAAATTATACTGTGCAAGTGGTCAAATTGATCATTTCACAGTACTTCATAATTATCAGTTAATCAAGCTGATGGCAATACGTTTACACATTACTCAACATCTATACACTTTATGGAATTAAGATCTACTCATAAACACGATGATACTTCTCTGTTGATGCTTGTATATCATAATGTTGTTCTCATTGCGTAAGCTAGAATTAATCACAAGCATGAAGTCTCTGATTTTTAATTTCTTTAATAGCAAATTATTCCAGTCAGTTATTAAACATAATATTATTATCAAATAAATATTATTCACTCCCAGATTCTCCTTCTAAATAAACACAACATCAGCACATATCAGCAAATAGTGAAGTATTTCAGTTTCAGAGCTCCATCAAGTATTCTCAAAATGTAATACCATGTATAATGTAAACCCATTCTGCGAGGCGAGAGGGCATGGGTTCAATCATTGTTGTCAGTTATTTCCATATTACTGAGCAGCTCATTTACATGAAAAAAACAAGAAAGAAAAAAACTACCAACTTTTTACATTCAACCAGATATAACATGTTGAATCACTGAGAGAAATATGAGATGGAATTATCATATTATTGTTATATTGTGATACATGTTTATGGAAAGTCAAATTCCTACTGCTTGACCTGTTGTTGCAGAATTCTAAACTCAAAAGGTGCTCTCATGTCCATATACAGGATGGATCCACCCATATCTATTGGTGTATTATTTCTACATTTGGAAAGTCTAATATTTTTATATAAATTGTTAGTGTTGACTATTTGCAATTTTGTGACATGAATTACCATTATTTATCCTTTTTATTATTTTTTCAACTCTTTTAATGAAGATTGTATCTAAGGCCTGTTTGTGTCAAAGAGAATATGATCACATTTGGGAATGCAGTGTTAAACGTGGGATTCACTAACCTAAGCATTACTGTAAACACCTGTACAACTGTTCCCCTCATGTGGAATAATATCTATCCTTGTTTAGCACTCAATTAACACGTTTATCACAAGAAAAGTGCTAAACAGCATCATGTGCATTTCATGTATGTATCTCCTGTGTCACACCAGTAGAAAAATGTAAAAAGATTATGAATAAATAAGAGAAAACACTGTGTAAATGAACGTGCTGAATGACTCCCATATGAAACAGCTCTTTTTCCATTGTCTTCTATTATGTGACAGTCCACAACATGTTGGCCAGGGTCATAATATAGTGGAATGGCTCATCATCCATTTCAGCACACTAGTTATTCATGTCCATGGATTCATGTCCAAAACCCATATAAAGGTCTCTCCACCCTAATCAATGATGAGAGCTGCTTCACATAAAATACTACAGGGGTACACCTCTGAAAAAGGAATGTTTTGACATCTTACATTACATTTTATCTCGTTCTTATGTAGAGTACTGCTGTGAAAGTGAAACAGAGATGTCGTACGTGTTGAAGTGTGAGCCCGTTCATTTGCACAGTGTGTGTCTACTGTTATGTTCCGTCACATTTCCTTATTGTCCATGTTGTTAAAGCAAATAGTGAATTAAATAAATTATTTTAGGATAAAAATTCTGTTTCATTTCTGTTTAATTGCAAAGCCCACGTTTATTTTCCATAAGTAGTTCTTTTTTTATCAATGTGTACACATGGACACCTGGTGAAAAATCAAAGTGGATTATTTACGGTAAGCAGTACAGGCTTTTAAAATCTGAAATCCGGATTAAAATAATCTATTTATTTATTTATTCTGCAGAAAATAAAAAGTAGGACATCAAAGACTGTTTGCCTGAATAATTCAGATGTACCACAAAGCAACTGGAGCAACAATATGTAATTTAGTCTTAATTGTGAAGTTGATGCGTTGTTTACATCATGTCATCTTGGTTTCTGATTTGTTTTGATAAGACCATATTTCTCACCCTGATTTCAGTTCCATTGGTTATATGGTTGCATTATGAGATTTTACTCAAACTGTAGAAAGTTGACTCTTAAATAATTCATGAAATGCTTCAGTCCTTCCAGCCATTAATTAAAATGACTTTTCTGACCCACAAAGCCCTTCCAAGACCTGCAGGGCATGTCTTTTTTCCTTATATTGGTGCGTGACTAATTTAATTCCTCTGTATCAATGCATGACTCTCCTAATTCAAGTGGATCTTCTTCAGTTCTTTGGTGTCTTCCATGCAGGCGTACAGTATATCTAATATCATTTCACAAGTATTGAAGTTTAGCTTTGGGTGATGCTGGGTGGGTGCACTCAACTAATTAGAATTCATAACACAATAAATCTTTAGGGATCACGTCATCACAAATAAGCATTATGAGTTACAAGTTATGAGTGGAAGTGAATATTCCACACAAATTACATGTTTTTTGTGGATGTGATGCAAACTGCAGAAATATGTCCTTCACTTAAGAGTTAACAAACTTTAAATACAGCATTTTGATGTACTGCCATCTGTTAAGAGCTGGCTGGATGAGTGAGTTGGGTTGCTTGATGAAAAGCTGTTTTCTTTATTTGGTGATATTAAATAATTGGGAAAGGTGCATAAACTCAATAAAACCTGATGGGAGCATCATTTCATTGAAGACTGCAATCTCTGGGCCTTTTGATTGCAGTTCAGTAAGGTATATAGTCTCCCAGTGGAGCCATGCAAAAATGTGTTGAAGCCCTATGCAATATACTGTAGTGACAGAAGAGACAGCTGTTAAAAGTGTAGGTCAGAGCAGCAAATCAAAGTGCCAGGCTGTGCTTAATTTGAAGAACGACTGCACGGCACAATAAATAAATAAATAAATAAATAAAATAAAATTTGAGCCGTTATTTATCTCCCAAGGGCAATTAACATTCCCCTCACGCGGTACCTCAGCTACTGGTGATTTCAGAACGGTTCAGAAATATACTGACCTTGCAGTGCCCCTTTTGTAACTTGAGGTGCAGAACATCAAATTAGTGTGATTGTATATCAAAATAAATTTGAGTTTGAGTTTGTTTTCTAGTCATTTTCTGATATAATCTTGTGGCGTTTATTCGTACGGGTGAGAAAAGGCAATTATGTCCAGGTTTAAAGGTGCCAGTGAAATGGCATATAATATTATTAATAAACACGCCGTCTACCATCATCCTCCACCACTAGCACCAAAGCCATCAGAAAATGTTCTGCGGTGCCACCGCAAATGAGGACATGAAAATTAGAACCTGTCAGTAAGGCCTTTAGCCTCCATGTTGTACTCTGGCTAATCAGACTTTCCCCTACAGGACTGCAGGGGTTCCATATGCTCTCAGCACCAGCTAGTCTGTTGTTATTCCTCCCAGCATATCTCATTTTCCATGAATGTCATTTAATAAAGCCATTTATCCATCCACTCCCTACAGCCTCTTGTAAGCTTTATGGTAACTGGCCATTAAATGTGTAAGTGCTCGCCATAGAGACCTTGTAATGAATATTTGATCCATTCCAATTTCATTTTTCTGTGGGTTTCTACTGATATGGGAGCTTTGCTTGAGACCCATGAAAAGGTTGCTGAGTTGTGCTCGTAGCTTTCAATAACTTTATCAGATTTTCTGCAGGGCCTGCCGGTGGGGAACATCGGGTTTGCAAGCTGTTAATACGTTAAAGATATAAAAGTCCCTGATAAGTTATTCTATTTTAAGGGGGGAAATGGGACGCAGCTACTTAAATGTTAAGAGATCATTTTATTATGTGGAAATCCAAGGTTGCATTAGGCATTTTATATAGAGTATAAAGCAGTTATCAGTAAAAACAATGAAGTCTCAACTTCAGAGCAGGGAAAGATACTGCTGTTTATCCCATTTTATTTTCACACAGGCCTCCTGCAAACAGAGACATCAGAGCATCGTGCAAAAGCCCGTGCCTTGTCATTCCACAAAGCTCCTAAAAGCAGTGGAGCCTAGGACCCTCAGAGCCCCTGACTGATGTCTCACTCACCATCCTTGACACAAACAGCACAACTTGATTGAGATTCATTAATGGCTGCCACTGCCGCCATAGCTCCATGCAGTGAAGGGAGGCAGGACCAGGCGTGGGAATGTGCAGTTTTCTGAGAATCTCCGGCTTTACAGGCGATAAGCCTCAAGGAGAGGTTCCACACCACCAGAAACGCTCGGCTCGGGCCTGCTGGTCGGCTCACGCCTCGTGCTGCCGTAGCGATGGGAGAAATCTTGGATGTGCTGGACACCATTTTGCCTTCCCCGCAGCCCTTGGCTGCCTCAAATCCCTTAATTGCTCACCTTCTCCTTCCTGGCTAGCCCGGCGCACTGGCAGGAGCTCGTGACGCACCTCCCTCCCACGCACCGCCAAGGCTCCTCTCAATCTGGAAGGGAGGCACTCCCACAGCGTAGCAGCCGAGAGTGACTGTAGCAGCGCTCACAGGCGGTCTCCAGGGTCAGGCCACTTCTCTTATTAGAAAAACCCACTTCCCCCGTTCTCTCCAACCCCCCTTTTCTTTATCTCGCTCAGTCGGTCCATCCTGTGCTGGCCTGCCTCCCCACCAAGTCAAGTGAAATTAAATTGGGCAATAGATCAGGAACGGATTCACAAAGGAGGATAGGCACTGATTAAGAACAACATTCCCATGCCAGGGTGCGAAAGGTTGTTTACGTCTTGGAGGTATTCAACTCAATCAGATGAGCTGGACCTCAGTCAAAATGTTTACCAACTGCCCACTGATCAGCAGCAACAAATCTGGCTCAAGGAGTAGCAGTTCTACAGTCTGAGTTCCTCCTATCTCTCTAAAACCAAGCCGGTTTGCTTTAGTTTCAGTGTTTGAGGCCTCGGTGCCATCTAATGTATCACAGACTCAGTTCTAATAATTGGGACCATAATTTAATTAAGGTTCCTTCAGATACATTATATCTATGGTCCTGCTATGAGCTTCTGTTCTGTTCAAAATGAACTTGCTAAACCATTTCGCAGCACTAAAATCCTAAGCTGAAAAGAATTTATGGCCAATGATGTTGCTTGTGACTGTTAAACCTGGCTTTTAACCTAAACTCAAATTATTTTCCGACAGATGGACTCCATCTCGCTTCCTCGGAAGGTCGTGTTCAGTTAGGGTTAATGCACAGTGCACGAGCAATGTTTAGTCTGCTCCATTTCTCAAGCAGTATAAGAAGACTGAAAACACCAGCCACATGAATTATAAAACAGGGGCCGTTTTAATTATGTAACTTATTAAAGCGGGATGTGACACTGGGATCTAATAACCACACACTTCAGAGAGGCTGAAAGATTGGAATGGATTTATCATGCATTGTAAATGGTGCTTGTCTGTGAAGTGCAGGTAAAGATTGCGGGTCCACATAAGTTAACACTTTGAAACTCATCTGTCATTGTCCTTGTTTTTTACTTATTCATCGCATGTCCCAGGGTTTCTGTTTAAGAACCGTGTAAATTACTGTCTTGTCAAGACCTACATTTGCTTCATTTCCTGTGGGTATGCATTTGCATGCAGCCTGTCTGCAGGTTTTAGTCACATTGGTCAGGCAGCACCAATGCAAGCCTGACCTACATGCCCGTAGACTTGCTCTGCCTCTCCCCATCTGCCTTGCTCACTAGAGAGGGCTTGCAGAATACATAAAAAATAAATGTCTGTGTGTATGCTTTATAATGACTAATATAATCATATACACACAGTGTGGTTTACTGTTACCCAGACAACTGCGCAGTTGCTTTGAGTCCTGGTCCAACTATAAAATGCAAAAAAGTGTGGATGAAAGCACTTATGAATGAAAAGAGAAATACAAAACAGACTATAAGAGTGCCATGAAACTGTTAGCCTCAGTGGGGTGGATTGGAATCATTTTGGTTTTTTGATGAATTTCAATATATAACCTTGCAGCACAGCTGCAGTTTCTTGGAAGATTGGTGTTCCTTTTGACTGAGTGAGAATATTGTATTTGTTTGGTTTTATATGGAACAAGATAGCACATCAGAATCCACATTCATCATTTGCTGACAAGGTCCAGAAGCTTAATCTTAACAAATGCATGCAAATACAGAGAGAGAGAGAGAGAATCCTCCACAATGCTATTACATCTTTGTTCTTACTGACAACATCATTCATTTCCTCATCATCGTCATCAGAAATCATCAATCATCATAATTTCCCAATCCATTACTGGCTGCAGATCACTCAGTGGGATGGCTTTGAATGTATATATTTTTTAAATATGGCCATTTTCACTGCAGTTTCAACATCCTGTATTTAAAACCCTTCAAAATAAGCATGGTCCAGTGTCCTGTCTGATGAATGCTTGCCTGTTTTGGGTATTCAGGCTTACTGAAGCAGTGAGTTGCTCATGCATTTATACAAATAATTCACTTCCCTTTCCCTCTTTACACTCTGCAGCATGACTACCTAATGTATAAGACATTTGTGTGAAAACTTTTGAAAAGTGCTGTTGTTGATGTGTTTAATGGCATCGTTAGGATTCGGGTGCCTT
The DNA here is from genome assembly GCF_963514075.1 of Conger conger. Taxonomy (NCBI): domain Eukaryota; kingdom Metazoa; phylum Chordata; class Actinopteri; order Anguilliformes; family Congridae; genus Conger; species Conger conger. The sequence goes on from NC_083770.1 coordinate 28,772,863, forward strand.
GTCCCTCAGTTTGAATTTCAGCATGAGTAATCTCATTTCATGTCCAAGCAAAGAGAGGCACTTTAGCAATCAAGATTTATACACCTGCGCATTTATGCTTTTAGCACTTGCCTTTAAAAATGATTTTTATTTTTTATAAGTCTATGGGAGGGTTCCTAAATGTAAAAAAAAAAATGTGTGGTGAAAACAACTGTAAAATCAATTTTAAGGGAGTATAAGCAATGACTAAGCTGAAAAACAAGGGAAGTGCAGGTAGGAGGGCCAAACCGGTCATATTGTGTTGATGCTCCAACCCTATGTTTGTCAATGTGAGGTATCTTGTTGTATTGATATTTGCTATTCAAAAAATGCATGTTAATGAAGATATTCAGCGCATTGATCTATTAACATCACAAATGCAATGATATCTAAAGCATAATCTGTAATATTAATAATAGTTTTATTATAAATACTGTGATACTAGGATATCATGTATTGTAATGTACTTCATTATGTTTATCTCTTAATGATATCACAGTAAGTATATGCACACACATAACAACCCCAAAACATCTATCATTGGCACCGTCAAAAACAGAAATAACTATGCAAAATAATATTTAAAATATGATTTAAATTTCAGTTCATGGTACATCAGTCTGTCTTTTTCTAAGCTTCACATTATTTCCTGATAGACAAAAGGCATTTCATTCCCATGTTTTGTCTTGTGCTTCCCTATCCCTCTAAAGCCTTGTGCTTGTCTAAAGAGGAGCCTGTTAAAAACTCATTAGAAAACAGTGTTCTCCTAGTGTGAAGAGCATGTCTGAATGAAATGAAGCCAGGAGAAAAGAAATGTTTCAAGAAAAATGGATTAGCAATAATGCACTTACGTCAGCTACGGAGTGACAATAAAATTCTCAGGAAAAAGTAATTAATATAACACCAGTGAATTATGGTCACTGTCACCGAGTTATTAAAATGGTGATGCTTATTGAATGGTTAGTTAATGAAAATTCAAAGGCTTTCTGTTACCTTTCAGAGGGATGTTTTCCCCCTTTAAATCAAAACATAATCCTTCTCCATTCTTTTGAGATCCTGAGATAAAAGGAAATGTATAGCTGCAATCCATTGTTATTCATATGTTGATTTACCCATAGTTTATTGCAAAAATATCCTTGCATTTTCCACCTCCACTCATGTGAGAAATATGAGTCAGTGGGGGTGAAGATGAATGCTAACGTCTGCTATTATGGGGAACTTCACAAGTTCACCTGGTGGAAGAAAAGCACAGAAAATGATTCCACTCACAAAACCTTACTGTCATGTTGTGTGAAATAACAAGCAGCTGAAGTGATACATTGAACCAAATATCATGTCCATTCTCATGGGTGCATTATCATAATTCACTCTAGATGTGAACATTAATAACTGCTTGTTTAGATGAATCACATTTTTTACATATAAATATATTTATGCACTCACCACGCACTTTATTATGAACACCTGTACACCTACTTATTCATGCAATTATCTAATCAGCCAATCGTGTGGCAGCAGTGCAATGCACAAAACCATACAGATATGGGTCAGGAGCTTCAGTTAATGTTCACATCAACCATCAGAATGGGGAGAAATGTTATCTCAGTGATTTCGATTGTGGCATGATTGTTGGTGATTCCACTTCTGTCAGCCAAGAACAGAAATCTGAGGCTGCAGTGGGCACAGATTCACCAAAACTGGACAGTTGAAGACTGGAAAAACGTAGTTCTGATGAATCTCAAATTCTGCTGAGGCATATGGATGGTAGGGTCAGAATTTGGCACCAACAGCATGAATCCATTGACCCATCCTGCCTTGTGTCAACAGTCCAGGCTGGTGGCGGTGGTGTAATGGTGTGGAGAACGTTTTCTTGGGCCCATTAATACCAGTCAATCATCACTTGAATGCCACAGCCTATTTGAGTATTGTTGCTGACCATGTGCATCCCTTCATGGCCACATTGTGGCCATCTTCTAATGGCTACTTCCATGTCACGAAGCAAGTCATCTCAAACTGGTTTCATGAATGAGTTCAATGTTCTTCAGTGGCCTTCTCAGTCACTGGATCTGAATCTAATAGAACACCTTTGGAATGTGATAGAATGGGAGATTCACAGCATGAATTTGCAGCTGAAAAATCTGCAGACATTGAGAGATGCAATCATGTCAACATGGAACAGAATCTCAAAGGAATGTTTTCCACATCTTATATCCATGGCATGAAGAATTGAGGTTTTGAGAGCAAAGGGAGGCCCTACCCAGTATTAGTTCCTAATAAAGTGCTCAGTGAGTGTATATAGGGAAAGAATAGCTGACATGCATACATGCATTACAAAATATTTGACAGATATGATCCAAAGTATGCTTAAAATATAAACCAGAATGACACAGATTGTTTAGTTATTCACGATAATTAGCTCATCCTCGGTATGTAATGTGGGGTAAACGTGGGAGGGGGAAACAGTCTCATAACCCTGGAAGTTCATAGATGTAGCTGCTTATAATGCACTGTGCATGAAATGAGTAGCAGATTTCAAATTGGCACAGCTGTACAGTCAGATGATGAACTTATGTTGCAAGCCTTGGTGATAAATTGGACCTTGGGCTGTAACTATATAGCAGAAGCTACGCATATGGTTAACATATTGTATGCTTTTATGATAACTTACATAGATTTCAGTGAGCTGATTGCAAAGTGTTTATCTCAAGGGCCTGTCTTCTTATCGGCAGGGTAATCTTGCATCTGCGCCCATATTATCAGAAGTTCATTGGCATGGAAAGTGTAAATATGCTGTTTGCCAAGAGGTTCCTGTCTAAATACAGGTGGTAAATACAAGTAATCTGCCACAGGGCAGCAATATGACACATATATGGTGCAAAGTATGGCCATTAACTGTGTATTGTAACATGTTGAAGCTTGAAGTGTCCAATATGTTCATTTCAGAGAGCTAAAAAGAGAAAAAAAGATATTGCATCTGATTGTCTAGCTCCGTAATGATACTATTTAATTGATTTTAGTAGTTGCCCAGCCTCCCATCTTTTGTTACCTTAGAGAAAACCTTGGATTATGAAATCCCCCCCAAAGTTATATGTACGTATATGAAAATCTATTTCAAGCACTGTGCACAGTAGGACCAAAGGTGTGAAAGAAATACTGAGGCTGTGATCTCAGGAAATACCATCATTCTGCATCCTGTTTTGTCTCCAATTTACCAAATGTCTTAGACACACTGGTTTTTTGTTTTGTTTTGCTTTGCTATGCTGTGCATTGTTGTTGTTCTCCTGTTGAAATAAAAATCAGATTAGTATGAAATGCAACCTCTGGAATGAGCCTCATCTTCTGTTTTTGTTTCTGTGGGGATTTTATTTTTGTTGCCTTTGTTTAAAAATTAATTCACCACTCACAGCATTTTAGTGAAAAATAACCATTAAGATTCAACAATTTAACTGTGCACTCAAGGTGAACACAGACTAGTGGCTTGCACTGCAGTATAATTGAAGTTAAACTGACTGAAATATGCAGGAATATATTTGTTTGCTATGCCTTTGTTATTATTTTATAGGGAGTTTTGGGTTGAAGGGCTTCCGGAGAAGAGAAATCCCTTCATACATATAAATGATTATTAATACATAGGTTTTCACTTTTATATTGAATATATGCAGACTAAACTAAGGGGCAAACAATGAAATATGTCACATAATTACCACCGGCAAGAAAACAAAAAATAAGACAACAGAAAGGAAATGGTCTTGTATTCATGATTTATGTGTGTTTAACCCTCGTGTTGTCTTCATGTTATGCATGCACCCCTAGTCCACAGAGTCAGAATGGCCCACCCTTACCGTAGACCCCCTGCTTTGAAGCCTCTTCATTCTGTTCATTGAATTTCAAAACTTGAATCAATACTTTTCATGTTGAAACAAGCTGTCACTCATCAATAAATTAGTGAATAGCTGTTCTTATTTCATAGTCAAGAGAGACTATTTCTGTCTGCACCACTTGTTTTTACTACCAAACACGTATCATCAAAGATGTTTTGCTGCAATAGATGTGTGGAGCTTTGGTTATGACTTCTGACTGCACGATTAAAAAAGACTAAAGCGATATAATAGTGTACCCTCATAGTATATCATGTTTATAAAAATATAAAATAGATACTTTTACTTTAAAATGAAAGGGGTTTTCAGTGCTTTTAAACTCAGAATAGGGTCACCTTAGGGTCAGGATAGGGAGACTGGAAAGTGCATACGGTGTTAATTAATATTCATGAAGGTAGTTTTAGTTAAGATAAGTGGTAATGTAAGCAATATTTCTATACCAGAGTGGAACTATTTTTAAATGCTTATGCGGAAATTTTATTTTATTAAATTTATATATAATTCAAATAATGACTGCTTTTTGTTTGAGAGACTTATGGAATGTGAATGGAATCTCATCTGCCAGTGTTACGGGTTTAGATTGTATCACCATAACTTAAAACAATGAGAGAAATATGAAGCTTAGGAGGACTTTATCATTTTTCTCATTACAAATGCTAATTCATTATAACATATTCCTCTGTACTGCAACAATAAACTCAGATATTGTGCTGCTTCAATTAACCCCACATATGTTAATCATTAGAATTGTAATTGCAAGACGGTTACCACATACTACAGTAATTGTTTTTAACTGTATGATGTTTTTCATTTCTTCCCCCAGAATGAATACATTTGTCCTAGACCACTACCAGGAGCATGGCTTGGAGATATTCCTACAATTCACTGAAACTGAAAATGTATGTCCACCAGATCAACCACAGACAGGAGATGTGTAGGATTCTACTATCCAGTGGTTCTCTGCACTTGCCCGATTCAAAGACTTCCCTCCTCCTCCTGATAAACACACCTGTGGATACTTTTGAGGTCGTGTGAAGTAGCCATCAAACCGCCCACTGAAATAGCTTTAGGGTAGATTATGCTGAATCACCACAAGTAACACTGGCCCATCCATAAATAATAGAGGTTTCTCCTTAACTAGATTAGAGCCGCAATGGATTTTCTGCTCTGAACACCATGCAAAAACTGGTGGTCAGAAATGTGGAAGCTCTACTGGGGGAAGAGCCACATTCATCCAAAAAGAAGGTAAGGTACATAAAAGACAGTTGAGAAATGTTTATCTAAACCACACAAGCAATTGACCAAAAATGCTAAAAGCCAATTAAAAACATGAAAAAGTGTTGTGTGAATAGGCATATGTATTTGCTTAACATCTATACAAGCTATTTGCAGCTAGTTCATTCATCAAGGGAACTGGCAAGGTACTGGCATACAAAGAAGCCTGACATCTATGAGCGTGTCTCCACAGCAACATGCAAATCTGCCATTACTCAATGGGTACAATTTATGTGGTTCAATGACACCTCTGAGGTGGATCTTGGCTGGGCAGAGGATTCTCAATTCTGTACGTAGACATTCTTGCAAGTTCTTATACTGGAAGAGTTTCATTTGAAGATGACAAAAGAAGGCCCCTGAGAAACCTGCCTGGCAAAACTTTCACTAATATTTTATTCATATATGGGAATTCCGAATTGGTTACCAGCCAGGATTGGTTACATCTTTTTAAAAAAGCAGACCTGTATTTTTTAGGCCACTCTGCACCAGTTCACTTGTGATGGATAGTTTTTCTCAAGAAACTATTGAAAGCTTTTTTGGTCATTCTAAACTACAATTAAGAACATGGAATTTAAGGATCTGGAACAGTTTCCATTTTTTTATCAATGAGGAATTTTCTAACAGCAATTTATAAGCTGCTGCAAGCAACACAATGGCATTGTGTGGGACATAAAATGAACTACTGTGTCTATTTCAGAAATATTGAAGCCTATTATTTCATGGCCGTGGATGTGGACTTCCTATAACATAAATGCAGGAGAACCAAACCAACCAATAACACATGCAGGAATAATGGAAATGATTTTACCCAAGGAATTATAAAACTTTTAACGATGATGACTGGGTGTCCAAATGGTAATAAGAACTGTTGAACAATGCCATATTCACTGGGTCAGGCGGGGATGTTCTGAAGAAATGACCTTACCAGTGGGCCCACTAAAACATTCACATAGTGCAGTCTGTCTATAACATGAAATCAAACTGCTATAAGCCCTGGACAGTTTGATGGATTACACCTAGTTGCTGTAAGCCTGATCTTTCTGCAGAGGGAATTATGAGCCATGCAGCAGCCTCAGGTGTTAGTACTGAGATTGAGCCAGAACATTTAAATTATGGCACACCTCATATTTTCCATCTGTTTAACAAAAGACTGCAAAGAAAATACACTCCAATGCAGTCTCCATACCTAGTTACATTACGTATCATGCCGTCGTGGACAGTACAGACACCAGCTGAAGCTCCTGAACACTGCTGTCCTGTGAAACGCAGTGAACAATAAATGAAAATCATTTTGTACTTCACAGTGTATATCTTTGTTCCCGGTGCCCCCCACCCTTTAAAAATGTATAGATATTTTTTAATGAATTACCTTAATTGTCACTGAAATACTGTCTGTAATGTTTTTTTTTTTATAATGAAATTATTGGGAAAATAAATAAATAAATAAATAAATAAATATGTAAAAATATTAGCCTTTCATGAAAAGATGCATGTTCACCCCTCTCTCGTGGAGATGCGTATTTCTGCACCTCTTAATCCAGGAGACGACTCTGAGTGCTGAGAAGGAGAGGAAATGTAATGGTTTTACAGTCAACAACCTTATGCTTTTACAGCTGTTTGCTACAACAGCAGCGTGGACAAGCATCTAGAGTAAGTACCAGCATACCTCTCATTGCATTTCCTGTGCTGACATATCAAGAATGCTCTGCCAAGCCTCAGTGGACTTTTCAATTTCCAATTAAGGTTGATACCCATCTCTTGTCTGATCTAATGCGCATGACATGGATCATTAAGAGGGGAGCTGGTTCATATTCTCATGCTTGAGCACTGAGGTCAATGATACTCCACAATTCCCACAGCATTTACTTAAATAGCTGCCCTTGTATGGTCTGCTGTATGAAGAGACTGCAGTTTAGTCAGCCAAACTCATGAAATATTCAGTGGACGTGTGCTCAGCTCCTGTATGGAGTCAAGTTCTTTGGCCCAGTTGTACCTCAAAATGTCACCGAATAAGAGTCACAAAAGACACAGATGTACTGTCGGACCACTTTTCTCAAGAGTCGTTGGTGCACTCTATCGCAAATTCAGAAACAGGGAGTTTAATGCCTATTCAGCGATATCCCCAGGGTGGTATATGCCAGCACCAATATAAAGATACTATTCATTGGTTCAAAGCCGTCTTGCAGAAATCATACTTGGAATGCGGGGTGAACGAGTTCCTTAAGATTCAGTAATTTGTGTATCATTGTAGTGGTAAAGTATCGAATGAATAGGTATGTTTATCTTCTGCATTACCTCACTGTGACCCCACCTTACATCTGCACTTGCAGTTCTTCTTTAATGTGTTCACTGGCATTGAGATCACAGTTAATCGAGCTGCAATAGAGAAACTAATAGAATGTGAAGTCAATCATCTCCAAGGATGCATGCCCTCAGAGAAGAACTTGGTCTGGCTGGTAATTATTATTTTATTTTTTTAAGCAGATGGTGACAGTGAAGCCTGTGACATTTTGTGCACAATTATATTAATCTTTAAGGTCCACTACATCAAGTGCTCGCTTCTTCCGTTTTTCTGTTCCTAAATATCAGGGAACGAGTGTTCTAGAGAAGAGAGTTCCTCCCACCAGTCACTGCTGGCCTGAGTCTTAATACTGACACAGCGGGGGATGAGCATGGTGACATTAATTAAACAGTCTTTATCTTGCCCCTTTCATCTTGGAGCCGTTAGGAACAAAATGTTTGAGCCCTTAGAAACAAAGGGGTTTTTTTTTTGTTTTGTGTGAGAAATGAGTGAGAATACGTCATTCTTGCTTAATCTTCTGCCTGAAAATACAAATGGCTAAGAGTGGCTGTCTGGTCATTACTATCCACAAATAGGTATCCTGAATTAGGTTATCATTCAATACATTGCTGAAGATCCTATGATTCCTATTTTGCCTTACTTTCCTTCTTGGTTGTTAGAGGACTCCCAGTTGACTTTCATTGTCCCATGTTCAAGTTTTTCCCTTTGCCAAGGACTTGAGATCAGAGATCGCCTGAGAGTCAGTTAACAGATATGCACATGCATGCGCAGAGGTAAGTGTTTACCTCTCGACAACAGATGAGAACACAGGCTTGAGCCACTGCTCAACTGAGCACACATGCCTTCATTGTGCATGAGGTCTGCAGCTCTAATCACAGGATGGCAGTCCCTGATGCCTGCCATTGCCAGGACAGGCTTAGGAGAACAATACACAAACCCCCATCGGCAACAGTCTCCCCAGGCTTGGAAGTGCTCATCATTGGAGGCTGAAGGGGTTCAACACATTGCAGGCTTAAGAATACAGTTTAAGACTACAGCTCAGAGCTGGTGTTGAAGCAGGAGAGGGTAGGATGGGGGTGTTGGCATCACCTTAGAGAGAAGCTAGGTTTCAGAGGACATTGTGTCATTAGAGACCATATAAGTAGAACTCCCCAGTGCGTGCCAATCACTTCGCCGGTTCCTACAGGGCTACCACACAGCTTTCAAACGCATCTGTCCGGAGATTCAAAACTTGCCGGGTACATGCAGGGGTGTGATGGTATACACAGATTTAATAATGTTTGAAGTTTTCAGCTTGAATCTGAGCGTGTGTATTAAATCAACTATAACAGTGTACATTTTACAGTGAAGAGTACATTTTATGTAATTTGGACTTTGGCTATCCCACACTATTATTCAGTATTTCAGGGAAAACTGGGAGGTCAAGAGGAGGAGGTGTAATGTACAGAACCTCCACTGAGCCTCCTACTGATTTTCTACTGTAGTATGTCAGAGAATTTGTACCTCTGACTTTAAGATTTGTTTAAAAAATCTGATGTTATTACACACTGACAAAAAAAGAATTGAATTTGAAATGAATTTTAGACCACATCTATTCATCTGCATTTTTATTTTTTTAATTTATCAGTTTATTAAAAATAGATAAATAGAGTAAAGAAATAAATCAAGGTTATAATGAACAGCAAAGACCAAAGGTTAAGTAGGTGTGTTATTTCTATGAAACCAAGTCTTGAAATAATATTTAAAAGAGTATCTGACTTAACATTGTGGCATTGGCATATGGCATAATGGTTTGCAAACTCTTTCTTGAAAAAATGACATTAGTCAGAACTGCTAACCAATAACAATCGGGCAATTTTGATAAGTACTGCTTTGAAGCTCTGTCAAGAATCTTACATAATTACAATACTTTTTCTTGAGAGCTGATGTATTATTATCATTTCTTCCATCCACTCTCATTGTAATATGAACAAACCCTTTCCCTTTATTTCTTTTTTATGCATTTGCTCCATTTTATTTTGGTCTCATAACAAAGCAATACACACACAATGATTGTAGTTTTAGTTTGGAATACCACTTACTCCTGTGATGGTCCAGTACCCTGCTATTCTATGCTTTTTGACTACAGTGTTCAGACCCAACACACAATGTCTGTGGCTATTGAACTCCTTCCCTAAAAACACAGCAAGCTGCTTTTTATAGCTGTAGATGAAGGACAGCTATAAAAAACAAACGGCACCTAAATCAGTCAAATCTTTATATTTTATGGAGCTATACATTATCAGGATGTCAACCACTAAGACCATTTAAGCCAGGGCTGCCCAACCCTGTTCCTGGAGATCTACCATCCTGTAGGTTTTCATTCCAACCCAAATAAAGCACACCTCATTCAGCAGCTAGTGCTCGCATTGAGCTGCTCATTAGTAGAATCAGATGTGCCAAATTAGGGTTGAAATGGAAATTAACAGGATAGTAAATCTCCAGGAACAGGGTTGGGTAACCCTGATTTAAGCCAATGTGGGAACAACTAGAAAATCATTTCCTGGCCTCTTATCAGATTATCAATCTGAGCCTGAAAAAGGTGGATATAAATATTGCAAAAGACGAATAGTATGCCAAAGCCCTGAACATTCATCAAAAAAGGCAGCATATTTAGGAAAAAAATAAAGCAATGTCTGGTGATTACGTTCCCATAAAATTTCAGCTAACATTCTGATCAATAATTTGGTGGCTCTCTGAGTCAATTTTGGGAATTAAATTTGATATAATTAAATACAGCCTCTTCAGCAGTGGTAGATCCCTGGAAAGATGTACTTTATCATCCTCAGCACTCAGGTAATGAGTATGGCCCATATTCCAAATGGACAGAAGTGCAAAACCTGGACTGATTAGCAACAACTTCAGGCTTGTGTATGTCTGCAGACCAGGCCAACTCTGTCCAGAAGGCACACTAGGCTTTGGGCAACAGCAGGAACCTTGGACAGAAACCAGAGAGGAGGATCAACACTCTCTGCTTCTCTCCAACTCATAAACCAAATGCCATCCACTTCTGCATCCTCTGATATTTAAAAACAAAAATTATGTGGACACAAAGTATACACCCACACAATAATACTCTTAAGTTTTGGATATTTTACATTCTTCTTCTTCTTCTTCTTCTTCTTCTTCTTCTTCTTCTTCTTCTTCTTCTTCTATTTCTCCTTCTTCTTCTTCTTCTTCTTGAATTCTCTGCCAATTATAAATACAAAGGAAATGTAGGGCCAGGCTGTGTTACTGAAAGCAGGGGACCTGGGTTGCAGCTCTAGGGAATAGTGCTTGTTTAGTTTCTGTGAAGTCTTTGATTTCACATCATTAATAAGTGCATATTGTATTTCCAGTATAGCATATGCCTTTTGTATATAACTAGGCTTTTTCATGTGGAAAACATTTTTGTTGCAATTGATGTTACAGTGTGAAGGAAATGTTATGATTGCAATATATGACCGAGTCTCTGTTTGAGATACTAAGGAAGAGAAATTGCTCTTAAGTTCCATCTTGTCATAAAATGGTATTCTGAAAATACAACCTTAACCGATTGATTAAGTCTTTTTAGGGTATTAGTATGCTTTGAACTCAGCCTGAGATACACTAAATAAAAATAATGTACTTTTTTCTGTAAAATTGCAACAAAGATCTGCTTGCAGCCAAGGAAAACAGCCGAACAGGGAGCAATCCAATACACAATGCAACTTGTGACTTATTTATTGTCAACCTGTCAAAATCAAACCTTCTGTCTTCGAAAATAGCATGCCTTCCTAGCTGGCAAGGGGCAAATCAGGCCAGTCAACCAAAAAGCAATCCATTTGGATGAAACCTTGCAGATAGCCTCCTCTTTATAGAACGGCTGTTAAAAAAATTCAAATCACAAGAGACTTTTTCCAATTTTCCCCACTAAAAGTGATGGAACAAATTATGTTTTCACTCTGCTCTGTCTCAAGAGGGCTGAAGATTGAATACAGAAGAAAACTGGGGTAAGCTCTAACATAATCTTTTCTGATGAAATAAAACAACAAGTGGACATCCAATCAATTCCAAGATGCATATGAATCCTTTTAGGAACATTGATAAACAGAACAAATACCATATCTTCAATCTCTCACACAGTCCCCTCTGCCAGCAACTTCTCCACCCCTTTCAAGAGTATGTGAATGTTGTTTGTGTGTTTGTGTGTGTGTGCGCGTGTGTGTGTGTGTGTGTGTGTGTGTGTGTGTGTGTATGGGTGGGTGGGTATGTGTGTGTGTATGTGTGCATGCATGTGTGTTTGCGAGTTTGTACATGTGTGTGTGTGTTTGTGTATGTGTATGTGCAGTGTATGGGGCAGGAAGAGTGGTTTGAATGAAAAAAGCATTTCATGCTACAGGACACATCCCACTGGTCGTGCTTGCATTCATTCTGCAAAAATGCTGCAGCAGATACCATCCTCCTCAGCCTTTTCCTAGAGCGTGGGCACTGCACCTGGCGAAGCCCCAGCTGTACTGAAAGCAGCAGTCAGGCTAAATACAAAATGAGATCTAAACAAGCACGAGGACAACGATGTCACGATATGAAAATGTGAGGCAGACACCTCTACCTGAGTACTTTTGCTTGAGTGGGGTAGGGATGCAGGAGGGAGGGCAATGTTGACGAATGCAAACAGTTGGATTGAAGTGTGTCATCCTTTGCGGCTACAGCATGGCTTTAGAAACCGGAGAGAAAAGAAAGATTAGCAGTCTCTTATGCCACAGTCAATACTGACTCAGAGTAAATATGCACAAATGGACAAATACGTATATGGGAAGAGTACTTTATCAAGTGGAGGCAGAAGGATTAACTTCTCCAACTGAATTCCCCATTCAGGGCATTCAGTAAAATAATATAAACATTTTACGTAACATTATGAAACATCAAATTTTTGTTCTTTAGGATGCACAGTAAACAAGCCTCACAATACAAACCACACGTACCAGGGTGGGCAATTCCCCTGGGGGCCGGGATTGCCCTGGTTAAATGAGCTAATTGGATCACTTGTAGATTAGTTCACAGTATAGCATTTCATAGAAGGACACAAGAACTGTCTTAAGCAGTCATTCATGAGCTTATCAAGAAATGTAGGTAAAATGTCAGAAGGTGTAAATATTGAGCTAATTAAGAAATGAAGGCCTGAAGTTGGCATGAATACATATGTACTTGCTAGGACTAGGCAAATATTTAGAAGCTAGCCAAGTGTAAATGCAGTGTAATACGGACAAGCGCCTTTATCTTGCTTGACCTGACTGGCCTTCAGCCATTACAGAGCCTACAGCAAAGATGAGCCTTGGGCGTTCTTCATTGTACGACAAAATGTGTCTATTTAAAACTTTCTCACTGACGCTCTCTATTTTTCATCTCGAACACACATTTTCTAAGTATGGTTCCCTTCTTTCAGAAATGCCACCGTTTATAAAACGTTGAAAACATCGGGCAGTGTTGCTTTGGTGCCTGTTATAAATTCGAGCTATGATTCTCTTTGACTCTAGCACTGGCTGTGAAGCACTTCCTGCCTCGAGCAACTGTGGGGGGAAAGGATACGTTCCATCTTCCCTGCCCACTGATGTCAGTAAGGTACTGATACTCTTCTTTAAAAAATCACCCTTTCAGTCCTTTCTTTAAAAACACTTTTGACAAGCTCTGTGAAAAGCGCGGTGGCATTGTTTGTAGCTAAGCCTTTTCATACACTCCACTTGCTGTGAACTGCATGTGCCTAATTATGTTTGCATTATTTATCATGTGTCATCACTCCTCCAGGCAGTGTTCGTACGCGCTCACTTTTTCCCCTCCACTCAGATTCATCAAACATCATCCTTTTAAAGGCCAACAAAGAGCTGGACATTTTTTCAAGGTATGTAGCAAAGTCAGTATCATAACAGACTGCACAGACTTTTACGTCAATGATACAGTAGGTGAGCTTTATGTATCAAATACATATTTATGTATTAAATATTAAAAGGGGAAAAGCATTGCTCTTTATTTAACACCATGAGCAGGTATAAGACTTCAATTTATTTTTTTCTTCAAGCACCTGTATGCAGTTGGAGAAATTGCATTACCAGCATGAGTCACCTTGATCAATATTTGGCTGATGGTTTGAAGCTTCTATGGGTCCTGTTAAGGTCATTGCTGTACAGCTCCAAATGAGGTAGTTTATTTTTTACACGAGCCAGCAGCCTGCTGCTGTCTGGGGTATACTAACCTCCAAGACCATAAATTCAAATCAAGGCAGACCTAGGAACCATATCGAGGGAACCACAGGTTGGCGCCATTAAACATATTTCACGAACGTTATGCTTGTTTAAGCCATGTCACTAAACAGGAATTGGGTATTTTCACTCCACAGCATGACAGCACTGCTTTCGTTTGCTTGTGTTAATCAGCTGTGCCCATTCATGTTTGAATCATTAAAAACTTGAAGTCCCATTCTAGCAAGATGAATCCAGTCTATTTGGCTCCTGGGTATGTACTGGTTCTTGATTTCTTAATTTTAGCGTAAGCCATACAGCAGACTACCTGGAAGAGAGAGGTAGTTCCACTTCCAGGAGCCTGCTGTGGCTGTAATTGCACCTGTGCCCCGGCAAATTCCAAGCAGCAATTGTGTAAGATCAACAGGATGCTGTTCATTGCATTTTCTGGGCTGCAGCCACCACAGAACACAGATCGATCTGTGTGGTGAAAACTGAAAACTACAGAACCCACGGTTTCATTTAACACATTCATGAACAGAAAATCCATTCTTTGCTGGTCGATGGCGGCGCCGCACACGTCAGCATACGTATGCTTTTACTGCAAAGAAAGCTTGCTCTGTACCAAAGGTGAGGCAGCAGACAGAAATAACATTATGGTGAAGCTGAGAGTGAAGGTGAAGGAAAATGGCCTGCAGCGGAAAGATGGCAAAAATAGACCACCTGTTCTCAAAGGACATTTTCATTTTCTCTCCATCCATAGTTACCATGTGTGATACGAATGGAAAGTCAAATATCTAAAATTCCCCATTTTTTCTTTTCCTCCTTAGATCCAGCAAAGTGCGAAGCAAACAGCGCCTCTCAGCAATCACTTTAGCCAGAACTTGGTCACATTTGTAAGTCCTTTTTCTGTCAATTTCTACATGGAGTGACAACCTTTCAGCCACTGAGTAACAGCCTTTTTGCGTAGACTATACGGGTCAGCTTCTCACTTGAGGACAATATAGTGTTGGCACACCACACATACTGTATGTTTCCTGCAGTAAAATCCAGCTATGTCAGTTTGACCAGTTTAAAAATTGAATTGGTCTTGCTGGGTATGAGCTGGTCAACCAACTAGTGCTGGTAGCTTGTCTGAGTTACCAGCTGTTTAAAAAAATATCTTGAGCTGATCGAACCATGTCAAGCTGGGAGCTGGTCTGAACTTGTCAACCAGCTAAAACATGTTGAGCTGTAAGCTGGTCTGAACTGGTCAACCAGCTACCAGTTGTTTCAAAACCTAGCGTATGCAGTTTTTTCAGCAGGTTGAGTTATGTAGTCCAGCACAATCCGCCTCAATCGGTCAAAGGACCACAAAATGAGGCAACCAGCTGGTTTATAGTGAGCAATGCAGCAGAGAATACCCTGCCTAAAGATGCTATTCATAAGTATGCTACTCATAGGACCCCTGGTCTCAACTGGCATGGCCCAGACAAAATAGGCTCAGGGAGCACCAGGAATACACCATGACTGCACCAAGAATGCGCCACACAATGAGTGCCCTCAAATGTATTATTTATTTATTTATTTATTTATTTATTTGCATAAATATGCATCATCTGCATAAAGCACGCTCGGCTCATTCTTGTTTTTGCATACTTGTGTCTGATGTGAGCCGATCCTGTACATTACTGTCTAATGTATATTCACAGGGGCGTGGTATTTTGGAGGGCAGGGATGCTGGAGAGTGATGTGGCACATGCAAACTGCCATTTTCATTGTATGTGCCAATTACTGTTCAAATGAAGGAACAGAAGGCCATCCTCCTCAGGCACACAGGCTTTCACAGTTGACCTCAGAGGAAAGAATAGTTTCAGTCACACTGCATAATGTATGAAAGCAGAACTTTCCAAGGATAGCGGGAGTTTGCCCAGACTGTGAGGGATGATATCACTCCAGCCTGTTTAAAGTGACAGTCTGACATCACACTTTCATGTCATGTTTAGAGGCTGAATGTGTATTTGTTAATGGCCCAGTTTGAGTTACTGCATAGACTGAGAAGGTCAGTTAATCCAAATGAGTGCATCTTGTCAAAAGACTGAGATGGGCTCAGCACACCCTGTGAAGCATATTCATTTGCCGCAGCGTTAAGTGTCCAGCAGTCCAGATTGCATTCTGGCTATTGTTTAAAAGCTCAGCTCTTTCATTGCCACCTGAAAGATTATACTTGAATTGCAACAGTTAATCTAATTCTATTTATTGAGGTTTTCTTTGAATTACCTTGGAAATATTCAAACTAGATTTCTGAAATGTCATTTAAAAACTTCAAAAGGATTTAAAGTACATCATGCGTACTTCAAACAGTAAGTGAAATGTTCACATGTTACTCTCAATGCCATTTGATTTTATTGTGTTTTCACATTAGTATTCACTGCTGTAGTTTTACAAATAGAAACAAACTGGTTTCTCAGACATTTCCAATAGAGAAACCATGAAAAGAAGAAGCAGACCAGGTCTGTCTTTGAGCAGCTGTTAGCTTGTAATGAAGTTAAATGATGACGCGTTGCAGAGTGATAAAAATGGACTTTTCATGATAATTAAGACATGTGATAAAAATGTGTCATTTGTCATCACAATGAGGATTTTCCCATACATTCTAAATGAAGTTTATTACTTTTGCTTAAATTATTTTCTGTCATAGTGACATACGGTATATGTGAAATGTGTTTTTTAATGTGAAAGCATGATGTGTAAGTGCTCTGTTTTCATGAATACACAGATGCGCATACATAGAGATGAATACAATAATGGGAACAGCACCTCCCAGTTGGCATAGCCACATATATTTCATTTCTACATGCAGTATAACCAAAGTCACAAAGCAATCCATGTGAATGTGAAGGACCTGCCAGATGATTGTACAGTCATTTTTCAGGTTCTAGTCTGAGATAGAAGCACAAGAACTGAAATGTCTCACTGTCACTACAGTCTGGATGGAGGATGGCCATAGGAATGGAATTGTTTTGGTCTGTGGAACATTTCTATAACATATCTCAAGAGAAGACATGCTGGCTATGCACACATCACGGTACCTCAATAATGCTTAATATCTGCTCCTTCAGAGCATAGGCGCAGCTCTGATGCTTTTTTCCATTCAGCTTTCCAGCCGCAGGAAATAGAGCTGTCCTCCTTGCTCTGCTAGGAAGTGGTCATATCTGCCTTAATCTAGTCTTTATCTCATTCCTTAAATCCAGCTGTGTATAGTTCCTGACCATTTATGTTCTATCCACCAGCTGACATTGACCCTGAGATATAGTCAGAAGTGTACAAAGACATTCTGACTGCCCTTCTCTGGGCTGACAGGGCCAGGCACAGTAAGGAAGCCTAACCTAGTATGAGAAGGATAAACTCGTCAAGAGTAGAGCATACATTTTATATCATTTTGTATTTTAAAGTAGGCTAAATCACAATATTATTTTGAAAAATGAGGATCATCACCCTGGATTTCCCACTGGGCTTTCCACTAGAAGTCTTGTATATTAGATTTACTATCTCTTGCTGTTAAGATGTCTGGGACACAGAGAGGGAGAAATGGTGAAATCAATGGATGTGTGGTACTGGAACCTCTAATAAGTCTTTAGCTATTTAGTCAAGGTACTCTCCATGAATTATTTTTTAAATAGAAGTTTAGAATGTTCCCAGTATACACATTATTATTAAGATGCTCAATAGATGTAGAAGGTCACATAATCATAAGGGTATCATTACATCTAGCCACAGTTTGTTCTTAATGTTCAATAATAAATGAAAGGACATGTTCAGGGCCAATTATAAGGAATACTTTTCCGAAAAGCAGGTGAATCACGTGTCCATGGAGACTGTAATGATGAAATTCATGAAACAGGCGTGCTCTTGGCGAGTCCTTACCTTTGCCAGGGCAGCACAGCAGACACACCATCGAATGGATGACAAAGATGCTCGTGGACAATGCCTCACAGTGGTTATTATTTCTGGTTTAAAAAAAATAGACAAGGTGACAAATTCTGAACAGCAGTGAAAGAGGCTGGTGTCATGCTGAAATAACATGAAAGGCTTTCGTGGCTCTTTTTACTTCACAGACATCTGAGAGCGAGCAGAGAGAGGAAGGACAAGAAGAAGCGAACACGTGTGAGAGAAATAAAGAGGGAGAGAAGAGGAAAAACACCTTTTAAGAGGTGAAACAACTTGGCTGTGAATTTCAGGCTACAAATTAAGACAAAGTCTCCAATTTACTTGCCAATTAAAGCGAGCTGTCTGTGCCAATACACAAACTGTTAATCCCATATTATGGTAGAATTACAGTTCAAAGCACACTTCTTTTTTTATCTTTACATGTTATGCCTCGGAAAGCATGCCTTTGAGTCCCAAAATTTAGGGAGACTTGCTTTGAACAGGTCCCGTTTTGCATCCAGTATCACAGACAGTGGGTGATGGACTGCTTTGCTCCTCATCTGTGTGATGAATTTACACATATATAAGCACAGGGCTGACTTTGACACATCATGACTCACACTCCTGGTGCTATTTCTGTGTATTCTCTGACAGACTCCAGCTTTTCACTTCCTCCATGGTTATTTATTCATTTATTAGATGCCATCCCCAACCATTCTGTTGTTATCTGTCAATTCGGACCTCAGCTAAGGTGGTATGCCTAGCACCTGGTGTTATGAAGGCTCCCCTACAGAGGTAACAAAGATAGATGGCATTTCTAGCACAGGGGCTCTGGGGTGTCGATCAGATCTAGTCCCTTTCCACCACAGTCACTGCCTCTTGCTAGGTGTTAGTGACAGACTTGGTCCTTGGGGTGGTCCTTGGGTGGTCCCTGGTCCTCTTTGTGGGAGGAGCACATCTAGGCTCTATGGGGGGGTGGAGGGGGGGTGATTAAATACTCATTAATGAGCACAGAGGTAAGCAGAGTAGATCATTTTACACAATATTTTATTGTGTTGTGTAGTGCACATTTATTACATTTATGTCGTTTTTTAAAACATGAATATGCAAACATGCTGTTTCTCATCGACATATTCATATGGATGAGATATGCCTCAACAAACAACAATGCCCAGCTGTCTTCTGAACAGTGAACAAATTATCATTTTTCTTCTTCATAATTCATTGAATTAGAAATCTGAAAAGATCGCAACAATCTACATGAACATCACATGACTGTGTGGGTAAACGCAAGGGCTTGTGAAGGGAGGACTAATTTCACGCATCGAAAGAAACCATTGGCTCCTACAAACAATGTCACTTTTGTGCCTGCATGCATAAGTGTGTGTGATGGCGTGTCCCTAGCTGTGTGTGTATGTGTGTGTGCGTGTGCGTGTGTATGTGTGTGCGTGTGTATGTGTGTATGTGTGTCTGTGTGTCTGTGTGTCTGTGTGTCTGCGTGAGCGTTTCCCCAAGCACTGCAGCACTTCAGACGGAGAGTATGAAGGGAAACATTTGCAGGGCATCAGCATTGCAGAAAGGAGGTTTGTTTCAGCGGCTGCAGTAACAGTGTCACTTTAAAAGAGTACCCATCCCCAATGTAGAGCTGGGGAGTGATCACACCCGCTCCCCCCGCCCCTGATCGATGGCGCATACAGTCATTCAAAACCAGCCCGAGGTCCAACTAATTAAGCCTCTTGGCCAGAGTCCACTCGTCTCCGGTCCCGTTTCTCCCTGCGGTGTGGGATGTTAAAGAGTCGTACACATAATTGTTTTTAGCATCATCAGTTAAATTATCTTTATAAACACATACAGTAAGATGGGCCTGTCACCAGGTTGTGAAAATTGAATAGAATAGAAAAACAATTTATCTTGGAATTGTTGGGGTGTCTGACTGCATACATGCATTACCATTTTGCAGGATGGTATAATGTGCCAGTGATTCTGTCTGGGGCAGGATGCTGCTATGGTGCCATTCCATAACGTAAGCACAACTGCTCCCGTAATAAGTCCGGATAGGCTCCAAAGGCGTGTAGGTCATTCCAAGCATGATGCCTGTGATCATACAGTAATTATCTATTACGTTACAGGGTTGCTAACCTGGTTCTAATGATAGCAGGTGTCAACACCTCCATACCGTTGTTAAGGTTGGCAGGTCAGCCACATGCTGTAGCTGAATCCATGGCCTTGATAAAAACAAAAC
The DNA here is from genome assembly GCF_963514075.1 of Conger conger. Taxonomy (NCBI): domain Eukaryota; kingdom Metazoa; phylum Chordata; class Actinopteri; order Anguilliformes; family Congridae; genus Conger; species Conger conger. Next base: position 28,792,720 of record NC_083770.1, read on the forward strand.
AAATTGTAGTGACCAGGAGAGTCTAGTCAGTGTTAAAAAAATGTTTCTTAATTAGAAGAACAAGGAATGGAAACTACACGGAGAGGGAGCTGGGAACTTCAGTGATTAGGAGCATTGGAACAAATTCATTTGTCTAAGGCTCAAATATAGAAATGGTTCAGGCAGAGAATTCTTATCACCAAGGCAACACAATCCTTGAGAGTAATCAGTTGAGCGTCTCAGTAATGTAGCCAATCCCCTAAAGCTTTGCATTTCTTGCCATCAAACTGACAGCAAGATATGGTATACTTTTCATATATTGGTCTTACTTCTCAAAACAGAAAGATATGGCATATTTTACACATATCAGTCTTACTTCTCAAAACAGCAAGACCTAAACAGAACTGGCCTATAATGAGTCCGCCTCTACCTGCTTGCCGGGGCGATGATTAATAATGTTCCTCCTTCAAGCACTGCCTCTGCAAACGCCGTCTTTTTAATATAATGGAACGGGTTTGTAAAGGGGCTTATCTTAATTAGTTATCCGAGACAGGTGCCAGAGCTCCTGTCCCTACTCTTTGCACTGCAGGAGAAAGGTTACCCAGGTGTGTTGTCTGTTTCTACATCAGCAGGCACTACTCCTCCTGAGCGTATTCACCCTGTATCGTATTCCAAGGCTCGGAAATGTTTGCAGATCATTTTTTTGTAATTTCACCTGAAATAATTATACCACCATATTTCTGGTGGTAATTGTCCTTCATGCAAAGCACCTCCTGAAACAAATATAACAATATAACGATAGTTTTGTAATTCAACAGCTTTCCATAATTGCTTTTTTTTTTCAATCAAAAGATAATTTACATTCCATTCAAAAGATAATTTCTGTTTTGAAAAGATAATTTCTAAAACTGTTTAAGGGTTAAAAATGAATCTGTAGACCTGGCAAATTATGTGGATTTGTTTATCAGGTTCTCCTATTTACTTAATTATAGGTAATTATGAAGCCAGAAAATCTACATCAACATCCTATCTGCTTATATTCCTTAAAGGGTAATGTCTAATTTGCCAATGAATAGATTGTTTATGTGTGTGTCATTTTAACTTCATTCAATTATAATCTTGTGTTAGGACCAACCCTGAGCTGTCAAGAACAAATCAACAGAAATAAAATATGGCAGAATAAATAAACAGGCCAGGTTTTTCATATATATGACAAATATATAAATTTACAATACAGATGGAGGGGAAGATGTAAATATGTTGGCAGTTCATGAAATGTGTAATCTCTGACAATGTACATCAATAGCATTACGTATGTAAAATGACGGTAGCCACTTTCCGCTTTACATGTGATTTCAACATGTTTTTCCAACACATTACCTAACAAATGTATCACTTAACCATGCACCTAGCGAGCAAGCAGCATAATACCTCATGCGACAGCTTGTGACCTTTTTACGTTTTTGTTTTCGAGTAAATACATTTTATAGAAACACGAGAAACATATCTTTCCTGTATGCTAGTTGCAAACACAATAAAGAGAATTACATGGGATTGGTAATACTGAATTCTTATCCTCTTGTTTTTCATATTACTAGAACTGATTGGAATGTTTACCGATTGTCATAAGTGCCAATGCTCAGCTTCCCAGTACCCCTCCAGTGGTGAAACAGTGGTATTACAATTAAGGCCCACAATTAAATCCCAAAACATATGGAAATAATTAACCCCCTTAATGATTTGAATAATTGATGACAAACAAAAATGCACGAGGATGCAGCTTGTTAGAACAGTGTTGAAATGCATGAGCAGGGCTGATTATTGGCTGTCCTGACTCAGAGGAGTGGGTCTCACTGTGGATTAAGATTTCACACCTCACTTGCGGCTCTCTATTGTAACTTTCAATTAGCCTAACCAGACGTATGGGGTGACCTTTCCTGGGGGATATGCTTGCCGCTGTAAGCACCAGGAAGTAGAGCGCGGAGAGATGGGGTGTCCCTCTCTCAAATTCAAATTAGCTGTCCCAGCTAAACTCTTCTCTGGGTAGTCCTGAATCTTGTTGCACAATAACAACATTCCTCACCCATAATTACAATATCTCAACTTTTACAGTATCTTACATAACTGTCTCTTTCATTGAAGCTGCAACTACAAATACTTATACTACTATGATGCATGTAGCCCCTAGCATCTTAATCTGATACAGATTTACATTTTTGAAGGTGCTTTGCACACTTATTTAACCAAGCCGTACATAAATATTCCCTTTATTCAATACATTTTTGTAACATTTTCACTGAAATTTGGTCCAAGTCTCTCGATTACCCTGATAGTAAGACTCAGTGCCTAATATAGACCATCAGTGTCCAGTATTATTTATATTGATTTATTTATCCAAAAAAGGGCTGGTGTGGGTGCAGGTGTTTTGGCCCAGTACTAAGAGGCCCGGTTCTACTGATCAAGGTCTTGATTGAATTATTGAATCAGGTATTGCATTGCAGGGCTAAAACAAAAGCCTGCACCTACACTTGGCTTTTTCAGATGCGACTAGACACCCCTGATGTCGAGTTTTAAAAGACTTTTGCTGATAATTTGATCTTTAACACATCGTCAGCAGGTAGGCATAGGAGAATGTGGCTTTATTAGCCATAAAATGACGGAGGTTTCCACGGTGCCTGTGAGTCACCGCTCTAAGCAGACTGTTACAGAGATACTCAAATCTGGCCTCAAGGCCAGCAGCTCTTCGGCTTTTCAATCTTCCCCTGTGAAGCTGTGGCACTGTGGATAAGAGCATCTGCTAAATGACTAGAATTGGACGTAAATGTAATCAGGGAATGATTTAAATATGGGACACCTTGTGAGTGGACTCTCAGTGACATTAATCATTCAATTAACTATCCGGTAGGAATGCGAAGCAGCAGTATTACTGGCCTCAAGGGCCAAACACACACCCCACTTATCATTCTGTCCTATGCCTGGCTTGCTAAACTTATCTAAGTGGACCAATAAAATGACCCAGTATCAACACTGTGTATTCATTTTATTTTGCGTCGGTCCTAATCAATCAAATTTTTTATTAAATATTTTTTTAACGGTAAATATGAGCATATTCTCTGTTGTTCCATTAAGTGGGATGAAATGTATTGCTACCCAGAAAAGGCCCTAGAGACATCATCATCTGGCAGGAAGTAACAGCACACTGATCAACCCTACAAGCTTCCCTGTGCCTTCACTAGCCTGACCGTACGGCCTCTTTTCCCCACAAATGTCTTATCTTTTGGGGACTAAAAATATCTTCCCAGACGGGATTTCTACATTCCTAAAAATTAGTTGTTGGGTTTTGCTTGTTCCATAGACCATGTAAACATTCAATTGCTGCTTGTTACATTATATTAATGGCATTTTGGCAGACACTCTTATCCAGATTAGACTAAGAAGGAGAACAGTGCAGGGTTAAGGGCCTTGCTCAAGGGCCCAACGGCTGTGTGGATCTTATTGTGGCTACACTGGGGAACAAACCACCGACCTTGCGGGTCCCAGACATGCACCTTAACCACTACGCTACAGGCCGCTTTTATGTTCATAACACCTGTCTGCCAATTACAATTTGGTTACCCTACTTTCACCACCTTTCAGATTCACATCCTGTAATGTAATTTCACATTTAATCACCGACACCTGTAATCTCTTGAAATATTTTGCAGCTGCTATGATCCTTTATTTATATTACAAGCAAAAATAAGTTGACTGAGAAATAGGCATCGGGTGTAGTCTCTGTAGTGGGAGATGCATCACAGTCTCATTACTCAGCTGAATGAAAGCGCCATGTTCCCGCTGTGCAGCCGCTGAAGCCATCGCTCTGAACCCCTTTTAGCCTGCTCCGTGCTGCCTGTGTTTTCCCATTTTCCCCCGTCTTCGCCAGAATGATTTTAGGAGCGCATGTAATCCATAAAGCACCTTTTACACAATACAGGACTTAAATTTGCTTATGATGCATATTGAGGATCGTACCAGTTTCATACACATCAATCTTCCATGTTGACTTTGGGACTAGGCTAGAGGAAAGTAAGATGTGCATGATTGTGTACTGTGCTGCTCAAGGCTAATAGCCCTGCAGTGTCTGCCTGCACTGTTAGTGAGAAGGTGACTCACTGGATGCAGGAGGGCTTGTCACTAACGTGGGAGTGAAAGAAATGCTAGTTGTGAGATGCACTGTGTGTGGATGGGAAATTAAAGGTTAGAGGGAAAGAGAGAAGAATAGTTTTCAGATCTTTGTGCAAGCAGGGGAGGAAAGTACTTTCAATAAGGGTCAGTAATATAAACTTTTAGAATGCAACATTTTGCATTGAAAAATGTTTTGGTAATGCAGCCATGTGAATTGGCATGCTAATATAGTTCATTTGAACTGAGTTCAAGAGAGCACTGTGGGTTAACCCATAATCCTTAGAGGAAAGAGCAAAATAAGTGAGTTCTACCTCTACATCATTGGCAATACCCCTGTATCAAAAACATGTTCTTAATCCCCTGTGTTTAAGACTATTTCCCATTCTCATTCTCTCAATCTCTCTCTCTCTCTCTCTCTCTCTCTCTCTCACACACAGACATACACACACGCAAACACACATTGTATTACTTCTCTCATAGTAATCCGCTTTGTGGTATTACCTGTTTGTTGAGTTTTGTTGTGTCATAAGACCCACCTCTGAAATATGCTGCCGCCCTGCTACAGCTATGAGTGTACTTTAAGTTGCCAAGGAAACCTCATCACTGCTGTTATTCCACCTTACTGTATCGAAGCAGTGCGCTGTGAAGGTCTTCACTAAATAAGTGAAATGACAGACATATTATAGAGCTTATCCAATCTGTTTTAGCAGAAGTACTGAATATTAATATACATTTGTTGTTGCACATAAATGATTGAGTCCAAGCACTAATGGCAAGCAGTCTTCCCAACATTGCTTTCCAGTGGTCTACTGCCAACTGCTGCTCATTTACAGTGCTCATTTTGTGCAGAGAGCTCTTCAGCAAAATGTAAACTTCCTGTTAAATGCACATAGCATTTCCCATTTTTGACTGGCTTTTGATATTTACTTATTTATTGATATGTATTCAACTGAAATACATTACGTATCTTTTTTCCTTCGTTTTATTATTGTTGTTGTTGTCGTTAATTCACTCAACACATTCATAGACTGCCACTAATATGTTTTGCAGCAGGAATCATTGAAGGAACGTAATTATACCCTTCCGTGATTCAATCACAAGCATTTACTCAGTCGTGTCAAAGGGGAACTCATATCTCAGCCAGTTATCAAATGGAAATTTAGCATATGTTTGGCCATCATATAATGGTTGATAAATGCTTAAGGTATAAAGCCACAGGCAGCATATGAATGTGACCTTTGATCTGACTCACAGGAGTGATAGCGCAAAAGAAAAATAGAGGGTGTGACCGGTAGAGACACACCTGTTTCAGTGTTCAGGAAGAGAGAGAGCGGGCGAAGGAGAGAGGGACAAAAGGAGTGTAAGAGAGAGGATAACATTCATCTCAATCATTTCCCTGTTAGGAACCTTAGGAATGGTTTCAGCTGTGGATTACTGTCCGACACTCAGGTACAGTAAATTATGGGTTTTCTGTATTTCAATACTGAAGAATGTTTTTTGGTGAGCTGACGGGGGTTATAGTGTGGTTATGATACATACAGGGTTATATATGCGTTCCACCATGGTCTAAGTGTTAATATGTTTATTGAGATGTTCTTTAAATAATTACGGTTTAGTGATTTATTTAAAAAAGCTGTTCAACGCTGCCAAACATTATTTTTTTTAGCTCATTAACTGATAACTGCTTATTTCAGTCACTAAATTCTAGAATACACAGCCAGAATACAAGGTGTTGTATAACTACTGTAACTTTGTTATATCTGCTTAAATTCCAGGTTAGGCAAATCGTTAAATACTGTGACACTATGGCACTGTTATCTTTGAATCTTTGATTGTGCCATTTGATAAAGACAAATTACGCAATTATTTTTTGTATACCTTAAACACAGGTTTTCTTGTAGTCATGCATAGTCCCATGGTTATTTTACCAGTTGTGCATATGCAGTTAGAAGGAAAGAAGCAGGACTTAATTACAGGGCAACAGAGCAGCTGAGGTATGTATTTCTACTGGTAGAAATGTGGTGTAGTTGTTATGCTGTGTCCAGGCAGTTCCTGTGGTGTAGTTGTTAAACTGTGTCCAGGCAGTTCCTGTGGTGTAGTGGTCAAGCTGTGTCCAGGCAGTTCCTGTGGTGTAGTTGTTAAGCTGTGTCCAGGCAGTTCCTGTGGTGTAGTTTTTAAGCTGTGTCCAGGCAGTTCCTGTGGTGTAGTTGTTATGTTGTGTCCAGGCAGTTCCTGTGGTGTAGTGGTCAAGCTGTGTCCAGGCAGTTCCTGTGGTGTAGTGATTAAGCTGTGTCCAGGCAGTTCCTGTGGTGTAGTTGTTAAGCTGTGTCCAGGCAGTTCCTGTGGTGTAGTTTTTAAGCTGTGTCCAGGCAGTTCCTGTGGTGTAGTTGTTATGTTGTGTCCAGGCAGTTCCTGTGGTGTAGTGGTCAAGCTGTGTCCAGGCAGTTCCTGTGGTGTAGTGATTAAGCTGTGTCCAGGCAGTTCCTGTGGTGTAGTTGTTATGCTGTGTCCAGGCAGTTCCTGTGGTGTAGTGGTCAAGCTGTGTCCAGGCAGTTCCTGTGGTGTAGATTTTAAGCTGTGTCCAGGCAGTTTCTGCCTTGATTGGCAGAAATACATTTCTGTCTTGCATAGCAAAAATACCCATGAGCAAGGTGCTCTGTCAAAAATATCAAATGCATGTATAACGTGTAAGCCAAATAAGTTTCCCAGAACAGAGACCTCAATCAAGAAAATATTAAGGTGACATAATATGGAACAGGAAGGAGCCACACAAGGCAGTGACAAGAGAATTGCTCTCATTGTGATTGAAAGTGATGTCAGATAAGACATGGCATCGGACTGAAACCAGTTGCCATTGAGTTAGATGATTAGGTATTTTCTGCACAACACGTCAGATGATAGCAGGGAATTTACTTCTCATAAATCAGTGTACACAGGTAGCAGAATGAGTTCATTTTTTACTTCATGAATGTGATTTGCAGAACATTTGAAAATACATTTCAGATTAGTATACTCCAGAAAGACACATTGATACAGCCTATGGAATAGAACTACCTAGAATGCAGAACAGAGTCAAATCCCTTTGTGTAGCTAATCATTACACATAATGATAACGGTTGTCATCTATCAGTATATCAGTGCATTCAGCTGAAAGTCAGCAGGTAGGGGTCAACCAGCAGATTACAGCAGGCTCACGATGGGTTAGCCCTAATGCAGTCTGAGAGGTGTTTTTATTGAAGATGTTCAATAGCATCATAAGTCTCTGCCTGCACCGTGCAACTTACTGTTTATCCTTTCTCTGCCTCTTGTCTCTAATAGGCTATCTAAAGGCCTTAGGATGACCAGGCCCATTGTATGCTCCAGGACCTGGTGGACAGTGCTCTGTGTAATGACAGTGCTCCTCAGGTCAGGTGAGTGTCCATGCCTTTAGGCATAACTGCAATTCAAGTTTTACCATGGGAACAGATCCAAACTGTATAGAAAATGGTAGTACTGTTTGGTCTCTTCTGTGGCATTATGCACACATACATGTGTGTAATGCAAAGTATGCATTGTATATAGGTATGTATGTACATACACACACACACACACACACACACACACACACACATGTCCATAACTGACTGTCGGACAAATCTACAAAATTTTGCTTTGCTTTTGTATTATTAGCACACCACAGCAAATCTATACTGACAGCAGTAAGGTGGGTGGCATGTACTTTCACAATGGAGCTATGGTAACCAGTGCATAAACAAACCTCTACGGTGGCAGCTGTCATGTTCAAAACCAGAATATCTGGGCTATGTGGCAAGGGCCCTTTCACCATTTTACAGACAATATTCAGAGAATGTAATTTTCATTCATCTATACATATTTGCATGTATTGGTTTATTTTCCTTTGAGAGGAACAGAGTCAGCGTCAGTGGCAGAATTGCAGTCAGGATATGTAGGTTTGACAGGGATGAAATATCTGCCCCGAGGCCTCCTCTGCGGACACTGGCATTTGAGCTAGTGTCGGGTGCAGAGAACACCACGATAACTCTGTCTGCATGCCTGCCTACCTCTGACAAGATATCTGCATGGAAGTGGAATTTGATTTGGGCAATACTGGCAGTTTGTCAGGAGACTGGTAACCGATTATTTACGTACACGCAGTGAGTACTTTATTAGGTATTTATTATAATTTTTTTTTAGACTTATTGGTGCTGTAGCCTATTCGTGAAATTTGACACAGTGTGTGTTCAGAGATGCTCTCCTGCACACCACTATTTTAATGTGTGGTTATTTGCGTTACTGTCTCCTTCCTGTCAGCTTCAACCAGTCTGGCCCTTCTCCTCTGACCTCTCTCATTAACAACATGTTTTTGCCCACAACTGCTGCCCACTGGATTTTTTTGTTTGTTTTTTGCACCATTCTCTGTAACTCTAGAGACTGTTGTGCCAAATCCCAGGAGATGAGCAGTTTCTGAGATACTCAAACCACCAATAATCATTCCACAGTCAAAGTCACTTATATCACATTTCTTCTGACACTTTCTCTGACATTTAGTCTGAAAAACAGCTGAACCTCTTGACCAAGTCTGCATGCTTTTATGCATGTAGTTGTTGTCAGATGATTGGCTGATTAAATATTTGCATGAACAAGCTGGTGTACAGGTTTGCCTAATAAAGTGGTCACTGAGTGCATGTATCGGTTGGGGCCGGGGGGAGTTGGGTGTGGGATGATTAGAGGAATCCCTGTTAGCTACACCCTGGCCCCAGGGCTGAATGCTCAGCTGACTTTAAAATGCATTTTTAGGTTAGGCAAAAAAATGCACCAGCTCCACCAGCATACAGCACGTGATTTTACAATAATATGTATTGGGGGGAGAAATATGGTCAGCACTCTGTTGCCTCCAAATCTACAGGTATCACTGCGGCCATGCAGGTGACCAGCCAAGGACCACAGACCGTTCAAAAAGCCTTGAACGACAAGGTGATCCTGGGATGCACATACAGCCAAGCAGCTGAAGACACAGGAGAGCTGGACATCGAGTGGACCATGGTCAGCCCAGACATGACCCAGAAAGACATGCCGGTGAGAGGCTGGAATGGGAGGATGGGGTGGACAGTGATTCAGGGGCTACAGTGCGTTCTGGTAACATTTGTCGAGCACTTCTTTTTAGGCAAACGGAATGAAGCCTTTTGGCATTTGTTCAGAGGGGTTTTTTATTTGTGTGTTAGTTTTTCATGAGGGCTGTGCTATAACCTTTAAAATGTGTCTGCAGCATACCGTGTGTCTGAAGCAGGTTTCACAAGATGCTCATACAAAATTCCACGCTTGCAGGAAAAACCTGTTTGGGAGATACTCTTATGGCTGTTCACATTTCTGATGAGCATTCCTGTCTGTCAGATCTTATCTTTCACAGGCCAGCGCAAGTACCTTCACGGCCCCCCAAGCCTAATGAAGAGGCTGGACTTCCTCACAGCAGACCCCAGCCGGGGAGACGCCAGCATCTCTGTGTCCGGCCTGCAGGTGTCAGACACAGGCACATACCAGTGCAAAGTGAAGAAAGCACCGGGCGTGGACATGCGGAAGATCACTCTCGTCGTGTTGGGTGAGCCCTGCCTCAGAGATGTTACCCTCCCTGACTAGTTTTGGTTTTGGCCCTCCCTGTCACACCCCCACCCAGATACTTAACACATTTGTCTTTGTTTATGTGAAGCTTTTGTATTCACTTGCTCACCTTTTCTTTCTCGACATTCTTGCCTATCCCTCCTTTCGTTTGCTACTCCTTCCAATTTGATGAACTCTGTGTCTGTTCTTACACCTTAGTAAATGAGGCTATCCAGTGTTTGAAAAGAACTTACAAGCAGTGTTGCTATTTATTATTATTATTAAGCCTCCCCATAGGGAGTGACTTATATCAGTTGTTGGGTTTCTTTCTACATTGATTATCCCGCAGGAATTATATGCGTCATTAGACTCCATGTCCACCCACTAGTCCAAAACCACTCTCAAAAATTGGAATTAGTCCTTGTACATCAGAGATTTATATTTACTGAAGTTGTGCAACATCTATTTGTCAATCTGGACGTGGACATACTTTGAAGATGGATTTCAATTTAACAGCCAAGCATAATTTACCCATCTCAGTGGCCCAACATATCTACGTATTTACAAGGCATAGTTTTCCTGTGGTGAGTCATGGTCTGCAACATAAAAGGGACTCAAATTGAAATTGGAATTGCAATGTATTGGGAAGAAAAACAAACCAAGACAGTTGAAGGGCGGGGGGGGGGGGAGGCTTCTTTCCTGATAGCTCAGAGATCAGAATTTCTAGTCTAGTCAAGTCTAGTACTATTATTATTATTATTATTATTATTATTATTATTACTAGTAGTAGTAGTAGTAGTAGTAGTAGTATTAATTCATTACAGTTGTCATAGTGATTCCAATCTGTGGTGAACATGACAGTAAACCACAAGGGGGGTCTTGTTGAATGTACTAAGGCGCAATAACTCCAAAAAGTAGCCTTTGGGTGCATGTGAAATGAGCTCGTAGGATCGATAAATTGGAAGTGACAAGCCCCTAAGCATTAGGTAAATTCCAGTTTGTATTGAGGTTAAGTGAGGTTGCTGAGGTTTAGCGATAAATGTAGAACAAAGAGAAAAATTGTTGTTGACTTTAGGGAAACATTCTGTCTATGGACATCCCACAAACCCACACAGATTCTTTTACTTCTTCTACCTTCTTCTACCTCCAGTGTCATCCATGAGCCAAATTGTCATTTTGGCCTGCTGTATTAATCAACAGACAATTATACACACATTTGCACAATTGGCTAATCTTGTTGTATATATTAGGAAACAGCTCATCTTAATGCACCTTTGTCTGGCTGATGATAATAAATCACACCAGACTTTCTGTAGGATCATGTGGCAATTAAATTATCCTTTTCAAAACTTTGGAACCCAAGCTTATTGTATGGAGTGTAATGCGGCCAACGTGACTGTAAAGTAATGTAAAGTAATTCCAGTGTGACTGATTTCTGTGGATTTAAACATAAGTAACCGCATGCTAAATTGGCCCTTTTTTTGGAACTGCTTCGGTTATTCTTTGTAAAATATGTCCCCGTTCTTTGAAAAGCGAAATTGTAATTGAAGATGTTTTAAATTAAAACACTCTTCTTAAAACAGAAAAAATATAGAAAAGATTCATGCAACTTTATGAAGCACCCGTAGCCTCTCAACTGGATTGGTTTTCATTCCCTGAAGGAGTCTTGTACTGAAATAAATGGGAAAGCAGTTGGAGACAGCATGTCGAGTGGGGAGACATAATCCTGGACTGGCATGGTGCTAGTGTAGGCTTGAATAATCTCCTGTGCCTTCTGGGTAATCACCTGACTCCATTGTTAGCACATATACTGTAGAACACTGAACATAGGGGTATGCACTGCAGGTAAGGATCCTGTTTTCACTTGCACAACCGTACTTCTGCATATAGTACACAAGACTCACAGAGAATCTTCAAAAATATGAAAATCCACCGCCGTACCGTGTTGTTTTGTGCCAGTATTAAATGCTTATGCACTCAGGGATTTGCTTGGAACACAATAACCAAATCCATTGAAGGTAATAAGTGTTTAATTATGAAATAAGCATCAAAAAAGGGATTAATGTCCCTTTATGTAATTGGCTTGGAACAGAGAGTAGTGCCTAACACAAACGCACAACCAATCACATACTGCAAATGTGTGGAGATTTGAGTGATATTCCCCACTGGTTATTTATTTTTCTCATCGTGCTCCTTATCTGATATAGCAAATAAGCACTACTGGAAATGAATGATGGTATATTAAGAAGGTGAACCTGTACTTAATCTGTATTTCTACAAAACACCCAGTTATTACATATAAATGTGAAGACTTAATTGCCTTACTTACAGTTTATAGATTGCAATATTGGTATGTGATAATATAAGGTCATTTAATTTGATGTATTCTGTTTCTCTTGCCTTTAGTGCCCCCATCAGTGCCCAAGTGCTGGGTGGAGGGCAGTGAGGAGATAGGGGGCTCAGTCTCCTTACGATGCAAATCATCTCAAGGATCCAGCCCCTTGACCTACACATGGAAAAGAGAGAGTGGAGGCGCTATTCCACCCACTGCACTGCAGAGTGAGTGTGAAAATAACCCAGCCCTATGTACAAATGCACAAACGGTGCCCCCCAAAACAAAGAAATAAGTCTTTAGATTTTTTGTGTACATGTCAATACCTTTATATAATTTATGGAGTATAATATGATGGTGAGGTGGGTAGCACTGCTGCCTCACAGCAAGGAGGTCCTGGGTTCGAATCCCCGTCAGCGGAGGCCTCTCTGTGTGGAGTTTGCATGTTCTCCCCGTGTCTGCATGGGTTTCCCCCGGGTACTCCGGTTTCCTTCCACAGTCCAGAGTCTAAATTGCCCGTAGGTATGAGTGTGTGAGTGAATGGTGTGTGTGCCGTGCGATGGACTGGCGACCTGTTCAGGGTGTATTCCTGCCTTTCGCCCAATGTATGCTGGGATAGGCTCCAGCCCCCCTGCGACCCTGTTCAGGATAAGCGGGTTAGGATAATGAATGAATGAATGAATAATTTGAGGCTATGACTGTGTACTCTGAATTTTCTAATGAAGTCGTATCAGGTCAAATAAAATGAAACACCCCAGCAGCGAGACGTAGTGAGGCTGTGGCAGGACACAGAGGCAGGGCAGGATTATGTGAGGAACCATGGTTCATCCAGTTACTGCTGCATCATTTCCTCCAAACAACGGGCCCGGTGGCAACCGGCCGCAACGCACCTGCACGGTTGAAACTCGCGATTCAAAAGTGGGGATTAAAGAGGAAATAAAGCTTTTGTGCTGAAGAAGATTTAGCTTTGCTCCTTCCTTTTTCAGAGTCCCAGAAAGGGTGACGCATGATGAAAGCCTCCTGCTCCTCTGTGTTAGGGCCCAACATGTGTATTATGGTCTGAGAGTTCACAACAAATGTGCAATTGTTTTTACAAATGACCACACGTACAGTGTAATCTCTTGTTTGTTCTTTGACTGCATTTAATCATGTGAAGAACCTGATAGTAGAATAAACAGCCTTCCTCTTGGTATCACCTTCAGACCCTGAGAGTGGAGAGCTCCTGTTCAGTAACCACTCTGTCAGCAACAAGGGCAACTACCTGTGTGAGGTGAAAAATGCAGTAGACCGGAAAACCTGTAGATACACCCTGCGAGCAGTTCAACGTAAGTTCAAGTTAATGGTAAAGCTGCCTCAATCAACAGTCTGATCAAATATTTATGTAGCCTAGCAATCCCATGTACAAGTGAACTGTCACTGAACGTTCCAGTATGAGTGCTGAAACATGAGACTAAATGTTTTCCCCTCCCCCTCCTCTAGCTGTCAACAAAACAGGAATGATCGTGGGTGCCGTCATTGGTGCACTGCTGCTGTTGCTCCTCCTCCTGTTCCTCATCTGGCTTATACTTTGCCTCTGTCACAAGAGACGTTATCAGAAGGAAGTGGCCAATGAGATCAAGTGAGTCATTGCTATGTTTCCAGAATGCAGCCGAAACTCCATTTTGTTTAGGCAATAATCCACGTGGGTCCTTTATCTCAAAACGAATGAGCTGTTGAACAACCCTGTTTAAGTCTCTAATGATTATCAGTAGATTTTTCATGGACGTGGATGCCAAAAGCTTGTGTCAAAATGAGTATTTTGACACAAGTAGAAAAAGAATCATTGTGGGCTACAGTGGGGTCCAAAAGTCTTTTCTAATTTAATACAAATTCTTTAATTGCTAATTATATTATCAATTTGAGTGAAGTGTTGAACCTTTGAATTTCAGAATTTCTTAGTATTTGGTATGTTCCCCTTTTGCTTTAACGGCAGCAAGCGCTCAAGCTGTGAACTCCACAATTCTGTGCAAAACCTGATGGTTATTCCAGCATTATTTGACAATGTTCCAAAGATTATCTTGTGATGTTACCGAAAACTTGGCTTTTGTCAGTCTTCAAGTGTCCCCATAAATGTTCAATGGGGTTGAGGTCAGGTGACTGTGAATTGTGCAGCACTGCTTGCCCTTTTTCTGGTCTCTGGTCTTGAAGTAACTTTAATTAGTTTTAAATTCTTCAAAAATGTGAAAAATGTACAATGTCAGACCTTTGGACCCCCCTGGACATAGAAAGATAAGAGGTCCCGGCTCTTTCGTGCCACACGGCTCCTCCTCACCCTCCCCTGTCTCGTCTCACAGGGAAGACGCCCAGGCCCCAGAGAGCAGGCCGTCCAGTCGCAACTCCAGCTTCCGCTCCGTCATGGGGTATCGACCCCACGCTGGAGTTGTGTACAGCTCAGTGAGGAGCGGGAAAATTAAAGAGTCTGACCGCAGCAGTATCTACACAGATAGGAGTAGGCCTGCGCCACCCCCCAGCAACCAAGGACTGCCAGCGCTGAAATATGACAGCAGATACGGATACCCTGTATAGAAACGGCAGAATTGAACAACGTGCAATGGTCGGTTTTGGGAAGTCGCGACGTGTAAGCCCCACAAACCGGTGCAGGGGTTTACTCTATGAAGAGTGTCACTCAAGGGCTAAGCTGTAAACAGCACGAACAAGTGGTGTAAATCTGGGTTAATGTTTTACAGTATAACTCAATATTGTAGTGTGTATAATAATAATAATTTGTATTTGTCTAGTGCTTTTCCCAAGATCAAAGCTGAATGTGTGTATGTGCATGTCTGTGCATGTTTGAGTGTGTGTGTGTGTGTGTGTGTGTGTGTGTGTGTGTATATTTTTTGAACAAATGCCGAATAAATTGTGAATTATTGTACTCACAGTGTCTATTTTTAAAATGTATTGATATAAGTTCATTTTTTTCTTTTAACATTGTAATAAACTTTAAACATATTTTCTAAATTCGTCTGAGGAATTGTTGGTTTTGTGGATGACAGCACCCTAAAGTAGGACAAAGAGCCGTAATGCTAATGTATTGTGTCACTATACAAAACTGTAGCAATGCATTATGGAGCACTCCTGCAATATGATGGGTTCAAATACTGCCTATGTGTGCAACATCTGTCTTGTGTGCTCTCTCTCTCTCTCACACACACACACTCACACACACACACACATACACATGCACACGTAGTAGTCTCTGTAAGGAAAAAATTCATCATCTTTTTCCTATAGAAATTGGCATTCATTATTCAGAGAGAGACCTTACAATCTTTTCGGGTCATAGTGCATTTTTGTGCATTCACTGGCTCGTTTTCCATGTTAGCATAACATGTTACGCTCAAATCTGAATCTAACGTCACAATACGTAGGCCTGCAGTTGCATTTTCAGCACACTGCCCATATCCTGCCTTTTTGTTGTTTTCTACTTGAAAAGCACAGAATCTTACATTAATGCAACCCCTGTAGCAGTCTGAAATGGTCTGAAATGTTCACTGTATCATATTACTGTTGAAGTGAATATGCTTTTCATCAGTAGCAGCATTGCGTTGTACATTTTACCAATAATGGGGGTCATTAAAAATAATGCAATGATTGATGATGATAAATAATTGTTCTGATGACAAATAATAGCAAAAACCCTACAAATAATGTGTCTCGAGGTAACTTTTACGTGCAGTACATAAAATTCATTACACAAATATCCTGAGCTAATATTTATGTTCTGAGTCAATATCACCGCCACCTTTGCTTCAACGGCAAATAATCTTGGCCAAGTACAGGCACAGCCTACTCCTATTGAGTTTTCTCAAATCACTGACATTTCCGTGTACACTCTTGTCTTAAGCTCATATTCATGAAGCTTCCATTGTTTTTACTATCTATTTAAGACCTAGTAGAATGTGAATATGTTTTTCTGTGTGCAAACAGAATTCTGGATTATGTTGGGGCAAAGGCAGAATGCAAATGCATCCAACCACATACCACTGGTTTCAATAACAGCGGAAGGTCCCAGAACACTCAAATCAGCTGGTTCAACCACAGCGGAATCCATGTCTGAACATCTATTTCTGGATGGTGTGTTCCATTTATTATTCTCAAGGGCAGGACTGGGCCTTAATTATGTGGTTGCTGATTCTGTCATTTACATTTTTATTAATTTATATTTGTTCCAATGTTTGTTCTTTGGAATCATTAATTAAATTAGTATATTTAAAAGGTTTAACTTACCAAGCCATGCTTTGGCATTTCGTGTTTTGGAGATGGAAGAAACTAACCTACTATGCATTTAAATTTCTACTTTGGGGAATAATTAGTCAATAAAGAGGGAGTATGCAAATAAAAACTCTAGTCAATGGAAACCATATTTAGTCTCTCACATGTATTTATTTCAGTTATATATTTTAAAAGGGCCTTGGTTTTCAAATTGATAAAAAAAATTAAAAAAAAACATACTGCAGATGGGCTGCACTGTTAATTACCACTGTGTTAAGAGTGTAATAATGAATTGGGGTTGAAACCTTACTGATGAGAGGCCTGGCAGACTGGTGGCACAGCTTTCAAAAGTGGTTTGGAACTTTACTCAAATTATACTGAATTGTCAAAGTAAATATCAGGTTGTTTAAATGGGCAATATAAAGACATTAGCTCCAAAAAACCTATAATAATACCATAAATATAATATTTATATGAGTTGTGAATGTCTTTTTTATTAACAAGTCATACAATAAAATGTATATTAAAGATGCAGGCTGTATTTAGGTGTAGAAACAGCTTGTGTAGTCTGCAGAAAACAAATTCAGTTCCTAATATGTACTGCACCTGTGATGAAACTGTGCTTTGGTTTAATAGTGTTGAAATCATGACAAATTGATGCAGTTCCACCTGTGATTCAGTTAAAGTAAGTAATTAAAAGTAGCGGCTGGGGAGTGGAAAGATTAGAGCCATGTCATTTTGCAATGTCAGCTCACAGTCACATTTCCTTTTTTTAACTGGGTAGTTGGCGGATAAGCCTTTTTTCCTTTACTGCTATACATCTTGGCAGAGCTTTTGACCCAGCATGTCAGCAGTGTTTAATCTGTTTTTAAGCAGTTTACACTGTTGTTGATTTGAATTAGTGGCCCTCTACTACTTTTTCAAACATATGATTTTAAACAGAATTGTCAGCTCAAAGGATACCGTGTGCAAAGCAGCCACATCTCTGTTTCTATAGATACAGCCATGAAATCCATCAGGAAAAGCATCCCCCAAAAAACTGAGAAAAGCCTGCTTCAATGCTACATATGTTTCCAAAGCAGTGCTGCTTATCTCTTTATTATTTTCTTGCATGCACATTGGACTTGGCTAGCACCCTTGCCAAATAACTGCCTATCAATGTTTGCTAAAATAAATGTTTGCATGGAAAAAATCAGTACAAAGCTTTCCAGCATTACATTTTTTTACATGAAAATTAAATGTACAGAATGATGAAATATGAATGAAAAATGATTTATTCAAGAAAAGAAGCATAGGTATACATTTCTTTATATTGGACGGACTTGTAAGAACAGTAATGTATTACGAACATGTTGCCCGAGGCCTTGTCCTTTCAGGCTCATTATTTCCATTCCATATTTTTTCAGGAGCCACCTAAAAGCATGCGACGAGACATTGGAAAGGAGGAAGGGCTCTTGCTGAGTCACCTCCTGTGAATGGTTCTTGCGGAGAGATGGTTTGTAAATCTCCTGCGGTTGCATCAGGAAGGACATTTGAATGTATCTGCGATTTAGCCATCCAGACATTCCAAAGCAAATCCTACTAGTGCTGAGCCAGGTGGATGTGCACAAGAACCACTCCAGCACACACGCACGCACGCACACACACACACAGACACACACACACACCAGCAATGCACTGTCTATGCAAATGCACACCTGAATAAAGTGGATTGCTCTTGCTTTTCCGACACCCCTTTATCTATGGATGGACGCTTCACTAGATGAAAAAGGATCATCCTCAATCTTGTGTCATTCTCCGCAAGCTTCACCTCCTTCACAAAACCGGTCTGTTTATCCTTTTTCCTCTCTTTACCGTTAACTTGAAGCCTATTCATTCATTCACTTGTATTGTTTTAATTCCAATGATTTTTTTCTTCTTCTTCTGATTATTGCACTCATTTTCAACAGCCAGAGCTAAATGCAAGTCATTATATTTGAAAAGATATTTTATCTGAATTATTACCACCATACCTGGAAAACTATTTCATTAATCGCAGTAGACAAACTGCACAGCCTCTCCTCTATTCAGGTCAAAGTATTTTGTTATCTTGAGGGTATTCAAAGGTTCACTTGTAATAATATCAGAATCTGAAAATCCAGGTGTTGACAGACACGTGAACCATTTTATTGACTTAATGCATCACCTCCACTCGAGAGCTATTCTTCGAGGAAATAAAAGAGGAAAATCCAGGGCTTTTTTTCTGTTGGACTCGATGTGCTGTTGAATGCTAGATGACAGAACAACTAATGGCTATCTGACAAGATCTGACAAGTTAATATTGTACATAATTTGCTCTATTTCACAGGCATCAGAACAAGGCATAAAAAACAGTTCAAGGCTCCAATGTAATACCCTGAATGGTAAAAGAAAGATAAACATTGAACACTCATTGTGGACTGTAGGCAATATTATGGAGCATAAAATAGTCCTACATTTGGAATGTTGCACGGATCTATGTTCTGTCCTAGATGTACATACAGACTTCAAATAGTACATGTAACACCACATGGATGCAGTGGGAAGTCAGAAGCAATGCCAGATCTCTGGACCCTGAAATGTATTGTCTCTTTAAAGTCTCATTGCCCCACCTACTGGACTCTCGGGAGTGCAAATAGTAATGTTTATAGCGAAATCATTACCTACAGATATAAGCACATGGCCAAAATCACTGCAGTCTCTTGTCCATACGTATTGATTTCAACATACCTTGCATAATTTGACAATATAATTTGCAGTGTAATATTTGTGTGCCTAAACCACTCAGTTATCTTACAATTACACACCAGGGACAAAGGGAAAAGACACCATGTTGTTGAGTGGAGACAGGATGGCCATCTGGCTCATGACTGGTCTGTTCGCCGTGCTCACCATTTTCTTCAATGTCTACATCCTGCTGATGAGCCTACGGCACTACAGAGAGAACGGACACTGGCTCCCCTGTGAGACCATCATCACAGCATTCTCACTGAGCAGCACCACTCACCAGATGGTCTCCTACCTCTTTTTATCCCTGGACAAGATGGACACCTTCTGTTTAGTAGACGAGCATATACTCTCCATACTGCTGGTGATTATCTACAGCCTGAAGTTCTCCATTATGTGGCTGACTGCATTCCTGGCGTTTTACTACAGCACCAAGCTGGTGATCGAGCCCATCCACTGCTACACCAAGATCCAGGAGGCCATCATGAAGCACGTCATGACTGTGGTCCTGGTCATTCCCCTTTGCGGGTTCGGCAGCTGCATGCCGATGATGGTCGTCTTCGACCACCTTCACAGCCAAACGGACAGTTATGACTGCGGCATTCTGAGGCCAAAGGGAACCCCAGGCCAGACATACTTGGCATACTACCTGCTCATGTCCGACATCATCCCCGGTCTGATCATGCTGAAGAGCTGCATCTCCATCAGTGTTCATCTAGCCATTCACCTGCAGCACATGAAGGCGAGTACCAACGGGTTCCACACCCCCAAGCTGGGCGCTGAGATGCGGGTGATCCACATGAACCTGGGTCTGATCGTGGTCTTCATCTGCTTCCTGGTGGTTGACCTCTATGTGCACTACATGAACACCATCCAGCAACAAAATGTTGTTCCACTTACCGTCCTCTTCTCCTCAGTCTACACAGCCATCAGTGCCCTGGTGCTCATCTATGGGAAGAAGACCTTCTGGAAGGAACTCCTCCACCTGTTCAACCTCTTCCTGGATGAGTACCCCTGCCTCTCCTGCCTCAAAGTTCCAGAGACCAAGCCAAACAAAAGTGCCACCCCAGGACACTGAGGGAAGGCCAGTAAGGCCTTCATGGTTTGTCAACCTAGGTTTGGTCATTTACCTTGACAATTGTTGGGTTGGTTGGTTGGTTGGTTTTGACTAACGTGAATTTAAAAAAGCAACACTGAAGAAAATAGTATACTTGAATCACAAACCCAACTTCTCAGCTCTGGCAGTAGCTGATATTACATCCAATCACAAATTCAAATCTGCTTTGTATTCTTTGTTGTACTGCTATGAAATGTGGCAAAATAAATTAATTTAACCCGAACAAATTAATCCAAGTATGATAGAATGTGTTTCATGTTCAACACCCACATAAAGCCATTTGTCAAGATTCTCTTTATAAACTTAATAAAATTTGTAGATTTATGCAATATGGCATTATCCTGAACTATGACATAATAGCCCTTTAAGAGAATAAAAAATTATTAAACTGTGTGTTTGCATACATACAAATGGAACAGTACTGCATTTAAAAAAATGAATGCAGTAAAGTTGATGCATGACTAATTTCATAAACGTTAATAAATTAATCCATTATATACAACAGAACTGCTAGCCTTTGCCAGTGCCATCAAATCTTATTAGGTTTATGAGGTGTTATGAATGTATTTATATTAAACACACTGATGGGTTTGAGGGAGTTTTTTTGCTTTGTTTCTTCACTAATACGGTGAATGTTAAATCATATCTATGTGAATACACTGTATCATACTGTAAGTTGCTAAGATGGTAGCATAATCCTACAACATTGGGAGTCCTGCAAAATGCCCTCATAGGTCTTTATGGTCGTCCTAGCAGGTTGACTGACTGCCATTAATGTCTTCTTATGAACCTGCTTCATGCATGAATAAAATTAATGCATTTAATGTAGATCACAACATGTATTAGTTGTATGCCTGTTCATTTTCCATTTCACCTGCACTTGTCCATGGCTTTCCCTCCTAAAAACTAGCTGGCTACCCTAATTATAATTTCACACTGTAGATGTACTCAAAATGTAGAATAAAAAGACGGTCTTCCCATAACATAAGAGTACTAAATGGGAAATGACCATCACACCTGATTACACCTCATTATCCCATTGCAGCTGGTTGAACTCGTGATTGCAAAGCACACTGGTAGCAGGCTACCAGCAGATGCCTCATGCCTCATCTTTATCCATGTTGAATGTCTCATACTTTTAAATAAACAGTTAATAGAAAGACTTGCCTTCAACAAAGAGTTCTCTCTGATACCCCACAATTTCAGGAATGGTATCAATTGAGAAAGCACAGGAGGAACAGCCTCTTCACATTTTTTCAGGGTAAATCAGTCTTTCATTTATGGCCAATGCACTGACACTTCCTTTGTGGTACATAAAATGTGATACATTGTACCGATGTTAAGAAACTCTGAGAAACGTGGGCGTTCATTTAGTCAATAAGGCCTGGTCATAAATGAGCTCAGAAGCAGAACAGCTCTGGTAAATTTACACCGTTTACTCCACAAGAGAAGGCTCACAGAAAGATAAGAGATCGAGAGCTCTCTAGTCTGGTAAGGGCTTGGATTTCAACCTTCCCATTTTCACATTTGATATATTACAAGTGAATTTAATAAGAAATGCTTATGCATAACATAGTTTAAATCATGGGTGCAGCATATTAAGTTATAATATGATGTACAGTATATTAAGGGATCTGGTTGCAGCGACAGCAATATTACGATGAGCATTATTTGCTGACAATATTGGCAGGAGGACATATGGTGAGACTTTTAATAATACTAATTATTTTGTACACTACATTGTATACTTAGTACCATGTTGTACACTTAGTGAATAACATGTTTTGCATTGGAGTTTCAATGGTTGATGTAAAACATGATTTTACAGGTTAAAAGGCCCAAAATCATAACCCAGTTTGCTGGCTCAGTGCTGAGTAGGAACCACTGTTGTGCCCTTGAAATTACTTAGCCTAAACTGCATCAGTAAATCTTCAAACTAATATTTACTTAAAAAATCAATTTATCATCCTGGATGCCATTGTGAATGCACAATGGCATCCAGGTGTTTCTTTGAGCAACATTTGTCATTTTTTGTCATATATAAGCACATTACTCATGAACAATACAAATGTGCATGTGAAGCCACTACTACTACTGTGAGGCTTTCGATTAACTCAATACTATAGAGACTTGCTCAGTTTGTACATTGGAAATCTTATTTTAAAAAGTTTTTTGTTTGCCCTAGAAAAGTTCATTGGTAAGTCTGATTTGCATGGAACCAAAATGCAAATGTTTGTAATTTAGTCCCTCTGGCAATACTAGTCCCATAGCCCCATTCTGTAATATTGGACATAATTCTCACAACAAACTAGAAGGAAATATAGATGCCCTTTCTTAATGTATTTAAATACATATTAATGGCTAATATATCTAATATGAACTGAAAAAAAATATTCTGTGACTATTGTTTCATCCAATAGTTTACTGTGCAGGAGAACAATGCTTTTCCTGTGGATGGTCACCATCAGTCTGAGTCCACAGACTTCACTTTTTCTTCAGAGTACAATGAGGAACACTTAAGCCATGGCCAATGCAAAAGGGCTATCCACCAAGACAGAGCCCAACCAAGGAGTACCTGGTCACATGTAATGACGAAGCAAAACGTTCAAAAAGTCGGCAGGCAATACACTACCATACCTCCACCAGAAACAAAACATCCTGCAACGACACATCTGTTGTGCTTACAACAGCCTCTGTTGTAGTGTTGTAGACACTACTGTCATCCATTTCATAAATGAGTGCCCAGACCCTGGGGACTTTTACACAGGATACAGTACTACAGTACTACAGTCGGGGAAGGAGTCTGCTTCTACTTCTGCAACAATGACACACTCAACTCAGCTAGCCTAGGAAGGTCTTTTTTGACCTTGAAAACTCAAGACTTGAGTACTGTACAATATTAAATTTGATTACATTAGGAATACCACATTTGATCATTTGAAGCTGTGAGACACGCTTGAGATTTCCATATCACAAATAAACCTTTTGGATGCCTTAGCTTTTAAAAAAAAAATCTTTAACTTGCATGAGATGGTATCATGCAAACAAATTAATTTGGTAAACCGTGATGCATTCATGGCCCTCAGCACTCTCCAGTCCATAAATATGACATATTGTAGCATCAGGGACCTCCCCTCCCGGACCTTACAGCCCTTAAGCTGTTAAATCTACATAGTAATATGATACATATCCTACCAGTGGACCTCTTCAAATATAACAAGAACCTGATACACATCGATCACAGCAACAACTTGAACCTTACCAGAGGGTCTCTTCAACTTCCCCTCAGAAGTTTATGTAGACTTCAGCATCAACTTTCACCAGTGATTGATGGGGTGGCATGGCTCAGGTAGTAAGAGCAGTTGTCTGGCAGTTGGAGGGTTGCCGGTTCGATCCCCCGCCCGGGCTGTGTCGAAGTGTCCCTGAGCAAGACACCTGACCCCTAAATGCTCCTGACGAGCTGGTCGGCGCCTTGCATGGCAGCCAATCGCCATTGGTGTGTGTGTGTGTGTGTGTGTATGAATGGGTGAATGAGAAGCATCAATTGTACAGTGCTTTGGATAAAGGCGCTATATAAATGCCAACCATTTACCATTTACCATTTGATTGTGACCTTGCTTGGGTTTCATCATGGCTTGGCTCGTTGGAGTACCCATCAGTAAACAAGAATGTCCCTGGTCAGCACCCATTTGAAATCCGGGGTCTAAGGATGACGGATTTCAGACCTATGTCTATATATGTGTACCTGTATACACTTGGTATATCCTCTCTCTCTCTCATTGGGGCTAATATCAATGGCTAGCCTGTTGTACATATATCAGTGAAAGATATACTGCCAATGGTGTATCATGCGATCCAAGAGAAAAAAACAGGGAGGTTTGGATGAACCGTGCCAGATTTGATTTTGATGCCATTGTAGCCTATAGTGACAGGTACTTCCAGTGGGTTGCGTACGAGCTTATCCCACATCTGGATGACAATGTTGGGCCACCCTCTATAAAGCTGTGTGTCTGACTGTGACTGGGACCAAGGGAGCACCATCCTGGACAATGTGGAAAGTGGCATCCAGCACAGCCGCAAAACCCCGTGCATCATCTCCAGACGTTTCCTGATGAGCGAATGGTGCCATCCATATGCAGCCCTTCTCAGACAACAGGGATGTGCTCATCTTCATGTTCCTGGAGAAAATCCCCTCCAGTATGCTGTCCCAGCACCAGCAGCTGAACTCTGCAAGGAACCTGACCTGGACCAGCCAGGAAGCAAAGCTAATGCCCAATGATTTATGGGAAAAACTTCTCGCTTACTCTGAAACTACATTGTGAGACCCTGTCAGTTGCATTTTAAGATCCAGACACAAAGTGCCCTAAGAGGACTACCTGGGGTTCCTTCAACAACGTTATGTTCAGTGTTCCATATAGGACAAACTCTGTGCTGGCTTCAGATGCAATTATTCTTTGCTGTCAAGGTAGATATGAAACAGTAGAAAATAGTACCCATTACATCAATTATTTTCATACTGCTGCTAATTAATACGGAAATTAGTATCGAAACAGGGCTTTCAAACATGTCAAATATTGCCTAATCACATTTAGCAATTAAATTTTTATATTTGAACGAGCACTAGCTTAACTTTAAGAACAATTACAGTACAGTGGTAAACATACTCTAGCACTATAATTTAGATGGCTTAGTGCTTTCTAAGCTATCAAAGACTGAACTTGTTATATTTTATGAGATAGATGTTCATCCTCTTGTTTTTACTGCGGTTTAAATATTGGCCAGGGTACAGAAAATGGGAGCAGCAGGTAGCTATAAATGCAGCAATTAAGTTTCACTGCCCAAAGCGCTTGATGAAAAATTATATCTAATGTTTGCCCACACAAAGTATACTGTTACAATTTAAGATGAACATAGATTTCTCTGTGCTGAATCAAAGATAGGATACTGCACCAGTAAATTAACTTTGAGTACATTCAAATGAAAAAGACCAGATGGTTTTAAATGCAAATACTTCTATGGCTATGTCTATTGGACCTCCTGTGTGTTTATGTGTGAATCTATACAATGTGGTCTACTTACTGTAACTAATTCCTTAGGTAACTGATATGCAATGTTGCCAATATTTCAATATATGGTACATATTTTTTGCAATCATTTAAACTCCAGTAAACTGGTAACATAAAATGTTGCCTCTTTTACTGGTATCTTCATACTGGAAAATCCTGTGCTAGCGCACCATCAAAGCACCCTTTCAGTAGTTTAAACATTTATTATTGTTTGGTTAGCTTTACAATTTGATAAAAAAGTTCAGTGTCTGACATATCATGCTAACATTACCTTACACCCTTTTACATATTTCTGACAGTTTCTTTTACAGTACCATGATTGTTTGACTTGCTTGAAAATAAAATTAATAAAACAGTCAGTTCCCTTCCCTTCAGAAAGCTTTTGTCTTGGTCCCTGAAAATTCTAATTTTACAATACTGAAAATCATAATGGCAACCTATATTTAGTTTTCTTTAAAATATGACATAAAAAGAAATGCACAAATAAACTGCATAGAGCAGGTATACAAAAATATTCCATTACCTGCAAAATAACACTTTAGATCAACTTTATTTAAAACGAAACATAATTAAAATATAATTAGACTTTTTGTTATAGCCCTAATGTAATAAATTTGTTCATTGTTATAAACTATAATGTACATGGCTTGTGTTGTTCAGAATACCTAACCTATTTAATGAGTGTTATGTTGTAAACTTGAATAAATGTGATCACCAAGGAAATAATTTAAAGTAGGCAACAAATAATCAACAAATGTCAAAATTTTACAACAAGCTGATGTACCATGGTTGGGGAAAAACACTACATTGGGCCACTGTTCCATAATATCAAAAGAAGCATTCCTCCAAAAGAAGCCAAAAATTTCGAGATACATTACTTTGTTCGTTATAAACAAACCAAAAAAAATCACATCTACAATATAGCCATACAGTGCATGTCACAATAATCTGATTTAATTGATGAGGTAATTAAAGCAGTATTGAAATCTTTAGTGTGCTTTTTCATTACCCTCTCAGAATGCATAGTCAATGTGCTTGTAGCTGAAAATGAAACATTTTGATGATATTGAGTAATTGCAAGAGAAAGCAGTATGGTCTTTTGAATAAATATGCATACAGTTGTAAACCAATATGCACATTTGGCTGAAACCTATACTCCAGAAATAATGCTGAATTAATGAACTTCATGAATGACATCAAAAGTGTGCTTTAGTTCAAAATTAATTTGTTTCGGCATACTGTGATTGCGACAGATTTATGTTCAACCGCTTTGTGAACTGTGGAGATGCTCATTACAAAACAAATATTGTATAATTACAGTATTCTATACAGCACGTATATAACAGCTACAGAAAATGTGTTAATTCAGTATTTGAACACCTGTTGCTTTAATACAGAATGCCCCAAACACACACTGAACCTCTCGACACAATGACAGTTCAATACACTGAAAAACCCCAAAAGAAACCTTTGGTCGTACCCTTTCCCAGTAGTAATACAAACAATTTATACAACAATATATACAATATGTATTTAAATCATCAGTTGAAATGTGCTAGTATTTTATTTTCTACACAAGCTAAAAAACCCAGCTACTGAGAATGAAACGCCAAAAATCACAGTCAATCATGATAGAGAACACGCATAACTGTCCTCTCCGATTCAGAATAAAACTCAGAAAAGAATCACTCACCATCATTCAAACTGACTCAAACAACCCACCTCTATATTATTATTGTACTCAGGGGCGGTGGGCATGTGTGGGGCTGTTCTCTCATTGGAGGCCGTGTTCATATGAAGGGAACATGGATTTGCGGGTTTTGGGCGGAGGTGGGGGAGGCCTGCTGTCCACCTTCATTGGTAATGGGGGTATGAACTGCAGAGAAAGATTGGTGGAGAGAACCAACGTTCAGACAAAACTATTTCAAATCTGCCACCCTCTCCAACTACCTTGCTACTTTTAAACCCTGAACAGAAATAAAAAAGATCTGTCGCTTCATCCTTTACCTCTGCGGAGTTGCGGGGGCTGTCGCCATCGTGGGGGTGTTTTTTCGGTGGCATGGGTGGGGGGGTCCCGGGGGGGTCAGTGGTTACGTCGTTGTCACCTGGGAGAGATGTATAGCCTGAGAGAGAAAACGAGAGGATTACTTCTCCAGGGGTAATTCATGCTGGCACTTCAGTGTTATCTTTTATCTCTGTAAGACCGTTTACACAGGACGAGCTTTCCTGAAGTGATCATGCTACTTTATGGCCATCTCAACCTTGGCAACCTCCCACCCTTTCATTAACTTTGTACCCACATGACCACTCCTGCTAGGTCATGTGTCTCATATAAGCTGTACTGGCCACACATTGTGGTCCAACACCATATATTAATTTTTCTCCACTGCCTGTAAATATTTAATTAAAATGTTAAATGGAAAATCTAATTAAATCGTTTAATGTAAGACATTTGTTATTTGAAGTAGTCGTGTTTGAGTAACGTTTTTGACCATCACGAACAGGCGATGAGACTGCTTTATAATCATGGTGATATCATTTCATACCACTGTTTCCAAATCTCACACATGGGACACAGAGCTTCTGTGTTTGGTTACGTGCGCCTATTTCTTTGTAAGTAACCCTTCCACTCAGTTTTACAGTTTTTAATGTGAAGCAGTTTTTAATGTGAGCATTTTCAAAATACCAGGTGAACCTACGCAAGGGTGAGAAAGTAAACAAAGACACTAGGGTGCTTCCAAAGACACTGACAAGAAAAACAGATGGCACAAATAAGTTCAGGAAAAAATGAAATGTCATCAAAATTTACCTCTTCTGTTTACTGCAAATATTTATTTTTGTCTAGTGCAGTGCAGAAGTTGACTCCAAGCCTAGTACACTTTGCAGGCACTGCACTTGCCTTACCTGGCAATGAAATCTATGCATTTCAGCTCAGTTCCTTAACCTCTAACGTCACCCCAAACTGCCATATTATATCACTTTTAGAATTGCTATCCCAGCTGTGCGGTGGGCCGGACTACGTACTGGAGCTGCGTGGAGTGCTTGGCGAGGCGGGCAGAGGGCTGAGAGGGCTGGACAAGCTGAGCTGAGAGGACGAACCCTGGAAGAGTGACAGGGTGAGGCGCCTGTCCCCAAACTGCAGGCTCTTCGGCCTCTGCTGCTTCTCTGGCGGAGTCTAGAACAAGGAGAAACAGTGAGCTGGTGAGCTCAAACGAAGCTGTTGAAAGCTACCTAAACCCAGGAACCTGTGTACCCACATTAAACCAAATGCAATTAACAAGGCACCCACAAACATGCCATTTTCCAATGAAGCACACATCTTTAACCACAATGAAATGAATACGAAAAAACTAAAAACGGAATCAGTTGTGCTGCGCTGTGGGATCACCTCGTCCGTGTCCAGTGGTCTCTCCACCAGAACTTGAGACTTGCTCACACTCCATTCCTTCCGGTTCTTGCGGCCAATCCTGTTGTCCTCTTCAGAGCGGGACAGGACCGATGCCCGGCGGTCATTGACTCGGGACAAAAGGGAACTGGGAAGAAGAGGCCAGAGGTGAATGAGCACCAGAGAGGAAAGGAGACTAATCATCAAGACAAAATCCACGGTAAAGCTACATGAATTGGCATTACATACAGTAGCTTTTAACAAGCTACTGAGAAGTCAATCTGTACAGCTTTGATAATGTATTTGTTCAGCATTAATTCATGAAAACAACTACATTAGTTAATGCCAATTCATATATGAATGAAAAAAACAGTAAATGTATTTGCTAATGGTTAACTAATTATACGTTTATCTTATGGTTTGCTAATTATTAATATTCACATCATTAATACATTTGCTAGCAGTTTTACATAATACATTAACCAATGAAAAGTACATTTCATGCTCAATTAATGTTTTTGTAAGTAATTCACAATAAATATATTAGTTAATGCCAATTCATGTACCCTTATTGTAAAGTGGGAAAACCTGCAATGGGAGAGAAGTATGGGGGGACTAGTGTGAATAAAAGAGAGAGACACCACAGGGTGAGCAGGGGGACTTCCTGTAGAAACAGTGACAGTGTGACGCTCAGCGGGTAGGTGAGGGGAGGCAGAAATAAGGCACAAACTGACTCCTGGGAGGAGGGCCGGGAGGGGCCTCCTTCTGAAGAGCCCGAGCCGCTGGAGAGGCCGGAGGAGGCGGTGGAGAGGAGGGAGACGGTGGACATGCGCCGCAGGGTGGAGGACATGATGTAGGGCACCACTACTGAGCCCACCCGGCTCTTCTTCCTCTCCGTCAGGGAGCAGGGCTGAGGCACACAACGCAAGCATGCACACGCATACATACACATACACACACACGGACACACACACAGCCACAGAGGACACAATGGTATTACATGCCTGCAGAAATCTCAATGAAGAGCACTTCGAATGGAAAGAAAGCGATCCAGGGTGTAGTGCGTATGACAGCTTCAATGCTGATGATGTCAAGTGAGAGGTTTGATAAGAGAACACAAAGACCTCATCCATTGATAGCTACAGATAACCAAGAGCGATAGACTGACCAAAGTGATGACTCCATATTGCTTCTCCACCTTCTCCTTCAGGTCTGCAAAGCAAGTGACCAGGCGGTTGTGCAGAGGCTTCAGCTGTTCGGTGGATTTCTCGCCGTGGATCTGTATCCCGTCGGACAGGAGAGGCATCTGAGGGACAGACAGACAGAGGGACAGAGGGACGTTTAGGGAGTGAGCATAATGAGTGAGTGTAGTGCAGAGGGGGTTGCACAAAGCTAACCTGCAGGGCAATGAGTTGTTTGAGGACCTCAATGCGCTCAAAATCTTCTGGGTGTTCTTGGATGTAGGAGTCACAGAAGAATGCCTGCAAACACAAACACAGAATTTCAACAAGAAGTCTGTGATATAATTTTTGTGACATACTGTACAGTTTATTATGCAATCAAAAGAAAAGTAGAGCTCCCATGACAGATAACAAATAACAAATAAAAATAACACATTATATTAATATTATATTATATGATGAGCATCTTCATATCTATGAAATCCACCTTAATTCATATCTATTCAACATCTAAAAATATATATTCATATATATTCATGCACCTGAACTTTGCAACGTCCCCCTCTTTCATTAACTTTACCCGCATGGCCATTCCTCTGGTGCTAGCCTCTGATGACACGTGCCATACAAGCTGTACTGGCCACACACTGCAGTCCTACACCATATAATATAATATGTTCACTGCCAGCACTTATATATTTGAATGTAATTATAGTAAATTCATTTTCACAATTTAATACATTTTTGATCATTACCTTCATAATCGTATTTCATCACACCGCTTCCATATCTCAGACATCTGGGACATATTTGCATTGCTGTGTTTGTTTACATTTTAAAATGCAACTGTTAAAAGTGTGTTTATATTTCTTTTAACAAGTAACATTTCCACTTTTAGCTCAAAATCGGAAGCAGTTTTTAAACTGAACGGTTTCAAAAGACCCTGTGAATCTTCACAAAATGTGAGAAAGTAAACAAAAACGCGAGGGTGTTTCCCAAGACACTTACAAAGCCTATTATAAATCCCACTGACATTCCCACTGACATTCTCAAATAGTATTTATAGATTCAGGGAGTGTGAGGATTCAGTAGTTTAGTATAGAATAGTACAAAACTTAAAGAAAAGGTTCTGCAAATCTGGGAATATAATTTACATTAACAGGACCTCCAATATTTCTAGTACTGCAAATGGAGATCCACTACATATCTAGACTCCCGATATGTAGAAAGATCTGGAGTGAAACATACATATTGGCATACATTATTTCTGAAGCAGCAGCTTTGATGCCCTGTATCTCACATAAGAGCAATCAAAGATTTATCTCCAATAAACGTATTGTGTCCACATGACCATGGTGAAATTTTTCATTGATACTTTTTAAATGTGGAAAATGTTAAAGCATGCCTGCAGATCCATGAAATTTCATCAAAACTGTCCCCTATCTGAGATAAACAATCAGATAAAGATGGAACTGACAACTGGAATATAGTGAGACTAAAAATTTTATAGTGAAGTTGAAATTTTCAGGAATCTTCTGGAATTCTTCTAGGGTCTAAAGGGTTATCCATTCCAAGTAATTATCTGCCCCAGGTCTGATTGAACACAAAGGTAAAAGGATAGAAATGTTTCATAGCCGCAGCGAAGGGCAGCTCGAGGTCAGCAGACCTTCTCGTAGTTGGAGAAGCCTCCCATGACGGCGGGGTCGACGATGCCGTTGAGCATCATGGAGAGTGGGTGGACGGGCAGCGAGCGATCGCAGGCCTGCTGCTGCACCAGGTTGCTCAGCTTCTCATTGGCCATCTCCATGGTCTCCACGGCGTTCTCCAGGGGGCTGATCTCCTCCTGCAGGTTTGCAAGTTCAGTGTTAGGATCCGAGACGGCCATCTGTGCATCAGTGTACCAGACCTGCGAGGCTGTCTGAAAATCCTGCTGCTCAAACAGACTCACCGATTATCCTTCCACCCATAGGCAACCAGAGGGCCGCACGCCCCAAGTCAAAGCTGACCTGCCACAATTCATTCACTGTGCATTAGACTTACTGCTGGATATTTCTATTTCCGTACTCTGTGGCCCAGGTGCATGTGTGTGTTAGTCTGCGGAATTTCGCATTAAATAAATTTTATTTGTAGAGTGCTTATTACATAATACTGTCAGAAAGACACTTTGCAGAGGAGCAGAAAAGGAACACAAAAACAGAGTAAAAACCAGGCCTAAATCCCTAAATAGCAAGCGCGTGAGGTAAAAAAAACTGCCCAGTGGGGAGAAAAACCCTCAAACGGAGGCAAAAAAACCTCCCCGATGGGCAGAAATCTTGGGAGGAACCCAGCAGTGTTGACTTAGTACAGTGGAGATTCACAAGCAACAGAAAAACAGATCGCATGAATCCTCACACAGTTCTCAGGCAGATGGGGAAACTTAACGGACATGGTGACAGTGTGGGAGAGAATGCTGAATGCAACAATTATAAAAACTGCTCAAATTTCTGACCCTTATACTGAATATATAGGTGCTTTCAGGTGCAGACAGGTGAATAAAAAGAAGTCATGGGCCCCCACGAAACGGAGACTTACGACGGAGAAGGACTTCACTTCAAACCACTTGAGGATCCCGGGAAAGTGGTAGGCTGTGGTGAAGGTTGTTCTCTCAATCCACATGGTCTAGGGGGGAATGGACATGAAAAATGACAAAAAGTAACCTTTCACAAACAATGGGCAAAAGAGGCTCGAAGTCAATTTGTATCGCTGCTGGATTTCAACTGCAATCATTTGGCAGAGACGGAAACCCTGCAGTCCTAGAGAAATCATCAAAATGAGAAAATACAAGCAAAAAGCACCTTCCAGCGTGGAAGGTTAACCAAAGGTAAGCGTAACGCCCGATAATGGATGACTCTTCAGCTTCCTTGGCTCAAGAAGAATCTGCCTGATCTCTGCAAGATTGTGAACCAAGATAAACTCTGGAGGAGTTACTCACAGCAAACTCATTATCTGGGTCCTTTTCTCCTTTCCGGAAGGGTCTGGAGTACTGGAACTGATCCACCTCATTAGTTCTGTAGTAACTAGAATAGATGGGGCAACAAATAAAGACTACAAAACTGACTCCATGGCACATTATTTATACGCGACAATACTGTATATGGTCTACGGTCCCTTGTGTCGTCTCTTCTGATATACACTGACGCGCACACACACACACACAAACACACACACATACATACTTTTTATACATATATATAACAGTGCATGATATACCTAATATGGATATGAGTGTCTGCTAAAACAAACAAATTATATAATGGTATGCAAATAAAAAACACACTGTGCCTTACTTCAGAATCTGCTCGGGGACTCCTTTGTCCTTGAACTGTTTCGGTAAAGTGAGGACCGGTTTGACGGTGAAACACTGGATATCTGTAGGGTATAGCTGAGGAGTGCGGGTGCACTGGTGTACTGGTCGGCTGCCATATACCATCAGGCCTGATTTCAAATGCAAACTCTTCACTTTATCTAGAAACATCCGTACCCAAAAAGGCAGAAAGATAATCTCCCCACTTTACCCACAGCTCAGTCACTCCCTATATATTCATTTATACACAGTCAATATCACAGGCAGCTGGGCTTTTATCTCAAACACTGATTAATACATCGCCTTATCATTTACAACACACTCTAACTGGAGCTTGAAATTAATTCTGGGTTCTATGGAACATTCGGTAAGCATTTGAATGTAGAATTCAAAGAAAGCTTTGTCTAAATGGAACCAGGCTGCCCCAAACAGCTAAGCATTGAGATGTCTAAAAATCTAAAATGACCCTTACCCAAAACAGATAATTGTGCATTATGTTCATTCAGACACTTAATATTAATGTTTCCAATTTGTCACAACGACATTCTGCCTTCAGTATCAAGTGAGAATCAAACCACTTAATGTTATGCTGGCCTGCTCCCCCATTTTAATTTAAATAGCAGCAATTGAGTATGAATATATGCTTGCACACAAGAAGTTGTCAATGTTATTTTTCAAAAAGCCACCAGAATAATTTAAATAATTTGTTATTTAGCTGGCACTGTTATCCAAAGTGAGTTACAGTTGATTAGCAGGGGACAATCCCCCTTTGAGCAAGGTCAATGGCCTTGCTCAAGAGTTCAACAGCTGTGTGGGATCTTATCGTGGCTAGACCAGAGCTTGAGCCATCAACCTTCCGGGTCTCAGTCACTAGGCCACAAGATGCCCCAGAAACAACGGCATGTTTTTGGACTAAAAAGGTCAATAACAGGTGAACGTGGGACACAGAGAAAGGATACGTTGTCCTTGGGAGTTACAGATGTCATCCCCAGGGGCGGCAGTGCTGGTCATCCTAACCGCCAGAGGGAACTGAGAGAGCAGCTTCTGACTGAAGTCCTCCAGCCACTCGTACTCCTTCCCGCGGTAAATGAACATTTTGTTCTGAAATCATTCAAGCAATTAAAATGCAATGAGATAGCCATGAAGAGCTTTGCAGTGTTCTGGAAGCTTCAGCAATCAACAGTTACATGGCTGTAAACGAAACCCCCCCCCCCCCCAAGTCACTCTAAGCATCGCAGTGCGTTTCACTCGCTAGGTACACTGAAAGTGCATTCGTTTCGACAGGAACGTGTCGCGTCCGGCTAACCGACACCCTTCTCAAACAGACGGTTGCTATTGTTTTGGAAGTCTTGTTTAAAAATATCACTGCTGCACTCCAGCAAAACCTTTTATCTGCGCACTACCTGAGTCTCTTAAGGATTAATGTAACCTACATGCATCACTGCAACAAAAAACCTTTCATAACTAGTACATATCAAATACAGAGAGAGGGAGACAGATGGAGGGAGAGAGATGGAAGGAGAGAGAGGGAGCGTGAGGGCGGGAGAGGGAGGGAGAGAGTTACTCACCCTGAGGAAGGAGGGAAATCCAAGGCCGTAGTATCCCACTGCAAAGTACTCAGGCTGGGGTCGCATGGCGTGCATGATGTTCTCATAAAACTGGGCCTGCTGTTTCTGTGAACGCAGGGTTTCAGAGCGGTGAGCGAGGACACGTCAGACAGCTGGAAGCGCCGCACCCAATCAAACGACAGCAGCCCCCAAAATATAAGAGTGATTGGCGGCTTCCATCAGCGTGTCACATAATCAGTAATTAACAGAGCCGGGTCATCACACGGGGGCTTGCGGGGTTGTTTTTACTCAGCCTCAGTCACCAAGGATATAACAGCTGACACTCACAGGAATGTGGTCAGTGAGGTGGTGAGTTTAGCAAACTTTTTCACTGACACAAACAGCAAGCATGCATGACTCACGGCACTCCTGTGGCATTTCAGAACGGCGATAAACGATGCTGAGACACCAGCCTAATGCCATGCCTGCTGCCCAGCTCCTGCCAGTGCGGCACCTCTGTAGCAGATGGGAGACACGCATCCTTACCAGTAGCTGGCTGAGCTCCATAAAGTCGAACATCTGGTTCTCGTGCATCTTGGCCAGCTGCTTGCTCATCTCGATGGCTTTCTCCCACATCTGAAACCAGCACCCCCGCAGAGAGAGAACTCAGTCATGGCACACCCGCAGCGAGATTACTCAGTCATGGGGGCCCCCAGCAGTGCGGCTAATGTTACACATTAAAGGGAGGGCGTGCGCGCAGCTTTCGGGGGGTGCAAGAGGCTTTCGGAGATGCCCGCCGTGCTCTGGGAGCACAGATAATGGTGGACGCGGCTGGCTAACGTGACACAGTCCCGCTGACTGCTGAGAGGTTATGTCACCGCGGCGAACGCCAGGGAGGCGAAAGCGGGAGCCGGTGGGGGTCTTGTGCGAGCGCTCACCTTGCCCTTGTCCAGGTAGCACATGATCTCCTGGAAGAGCCTCTCTTTCAGCTCCTGCTGTGTCCAGATGTGCGAGCCGTCGCGGGGGATGAGGTGAGGCGCGCAAGGCTTGTCACACCACTAGGGGGAGCACAGGAGCACGGCCGGCCAAATTACAAAACAAAGAAACGCCACGTATTTCTCTTATAACATTTGTGAAACCTTCCATGGTTATAATGCAGTCTGGGTGATGAGTAAATACGCTAGTGCATGCAGTCGAATCACACAGGTAAACCATAACCTTGCATTGTAGACGATTCCTGTCCTTTGGCTGTGGTAAAGCAGATTAGCGCATAGTGCCGACAGATTGAGGCCCACGCAGGGCTCCCACACACTACACACCTGCAGAAGCTCAGCGTGTAGCAGGAGTGTGTAGGCCGCTTCCGTGTAGTTCTCACAGTCCAGGTGCAAATCCCGTAGTTTGTACAAGTACCTGCAGGACACAGACGCGTTTCGAACGGAGGCTGCCAGGCAAGCTCGACTCATCCGGCAACTCTGTCTATTAGAGGACTATAATTTCACACAATTAATGAATCACGTCTCACCGAATGTAGATATCTTCCCTTTTCTTCTCCTTGTAAAAGTTCTGGAAGAAAAACAGCACAAGCACACTCTGCTAAGCCAGAAATGCTTTATAGAGAGCCATCAGAGCCGTTGAACAGCACAGGCACAATGCCAAAACTGAAAGATTATGTTTATCGTGATGTAGGAGAAGGGCCGGTACACACTCGGAATGACTTTATGATTGGAGCCCTTCCCTGCTGACGGTAAACCGCATTCAAATGATGACAAACTGAGCGCGCTCACTCAGGGGTCTACCTCACTTACCGACATGCTGCGATCAATCTGATGAAGGGCAGATTAGGCAGCCGGGGATGGCTCCCCTGAAACGAGCGAATGGCTTGGCTCAGGGGGCGGGGCTCACCAGCACATTGACGGTGCAGCTCATGCGGTGTTCCGGGCTCTCGTCGTGGGTGATGGTGCGATAGGCCAGCAGGTTCTCCAATAGGCTGCTCAGCAGGAAGGCCAGGGACTCCCCCGACTGAAACAGGTACCGGTGACGCCTGCAGTGCTCCAGCAACCTGCATGGCACACAGAGCTCTCTATTAGAGTCAGGGACACTAGGACACAGAGCTCTCTATTAGAGTCAGGGACACTGGGACACAGAGCTCTCTATTAGAGTCAGGGACACTGGGACACAGAGCTCTCTATTAGAGTCAGGGACACTGGGACACAGAGTTCTCTATTAGAGTCAGGGACACTGGGACACAGAGCTCTCTATTAGAGTCAGGGACACTGGGACACAGAGCTCTCTATTAGAGTCAGGGACACTAGGACACAGAGCTCTCTATTAGAGTCAGGGACACTGGGACACAGAGCTCTCTATTAGAGTCAGGGACACTGGGACACAGAGCTCCCTCTATTAGAGTCAGGGACACTGGCACACAGAGCTCTCTCCATTGGAGTCAGGGACACTGGGACAAAGGGAAAGAAAACATTCACTATTATAGTCAGGGACACTGGGACACACTATTAGAATGAGGGAGTTCTGCTTTAAGGTGATGCATCTCAATTAGAGAGAAGGAGACAGAACAGGGACACACAGACACCTGGGTGGTGGCAGACTCACGTTTTCTCCAGCAGGATCTTGTACTGTTCGTCTCCTCTGCCTCCCTCTACTTCGCGATCCAGCTTAGTAATAAGTTCATTCTCAAACTGCAATGCACACATCCATAGATGAACACACACATATGCAGTTATGGCAAAACAGAGGCCTAACCATTTGCACAACCAGGTGTGTGTGTGTGTGTGTGTGTGAGTGCTTGAGTGTGTGAGCACATATATGTCAAAATAAAGTGCTTTGTCCTTCCTCTGACACTGTTTGGAAGCGGCCTTGCGCTACTGTTGACTGTAAATAAGAAGCACTGTGTACTGCCTGTGCAGATAATGTCGGAGAGCTCACCATCTGAAAGGTGTGGTTGGGGCTGAAGTTGTGCTCGCACTGCATCATGTCGAAGAAGATGGGGATGATGGCTTTCCTCAGGTCCGGCTCTGGAACCAGGGTGGCGTCCAGAATGGGCCCCACCATGGACGGGATGAACTTCATCTTATGAGGCCCTGGGGAACGGAAGAGAGGAGAAGTCCACTCACTCCAGATCTACTGTGGCATGGACCTACACTCCGTCATCCGTTCAACAGTGGATCATTTTTATTTGTGAAAAATATGTACATAAAATTTTTTTTTTTAAATCTTTCATAGCATAATCACAACCAGGACAATTACCATAACCAATTTGTAAGGGTGTAAATGATTGGGCTATATCATAAAGATCAGAACACATGCTGTACAGCCCGAAATAGTTCCTTTACACTCTCGCTGCTAATACTGATCATGTCCATACACTTCATCCATCCTTTGAAATCTGCCCGTGGTCAGTATCTCTGCTGACCACGATGTAACACCAACCAGCAGAAGGTCACTTTAGAGCTGAGGCTGAAACTGTAGCTCCAGCCTCCCCCTGCCACTGAATCCCCTCACACACACATAGTCACTTTATCAGAGGCTCCCACTCTCCATGAATCATGCCTGGAGCATAATTTCCTGTGGGCCTTTTTATTGATTGTGGGTTTGTATTTTGGTGTTCGATGTGGTGTGACATACTACGTACTAATTGTCTATCCAGTTATTAAGCCGTTTTATGCCTTGGCCAGCTACGACTGCCCCTTAGGGATAACAGCCTTTTTTATTTTAATTGATGACATGCTGGCAGATAACAGCTTTGGAAATGAGACAGTTGTCAGTCTATCCACCCTGTTTCAATATATACTTATATACAAGCAGGAGTTTCTTACCAAGGTTGTACCACATGTCCCGGATCCTAAAGCCAATGGCCTTTCTCATGTCTCCGTATCTGTGAAAAAGACCACAAACTGATACCGCCCATACGGCCAGACATAAACATATAATCAGGTCTACTTCTTATAATACACAGCTTTAATAGCTGAGTATCGTTTCTACAATTAAACCAACAAAATAGCAATGCCAGGTCCCATTTCTCATTAGATCAGTAGATCCCAAAGAATGGATTCTGGAACATACTCTGTTGGGACTGCTGCGACAAGTGTCATGACATACTATCTTTGGAATATCCTTACTTGTTGAGGATCTTGTTGCGTTTCTCTTGGGAGAAGGATTCCAGTAGCAATGACTTGTGGGTGAGGAACGCCACAGTAAGGTGGAAGTACTTGTTCCACAACTGGTGGGGCAAGAGGGAACAAGAACACACTGAGTAAAAGTGGACATGCCAAGATTCATGGTTTTAACCTTCATTGCATACTAGACAATGACCTCCAGCTGAAAATGTGCCTGGTCCAGGAAATACTTGTTGAGGACATCAGAGTACTGGTTGATGGCCCGCAGGAACACTTGCATCTGCAGGAGGTTCATGATCATCCAATCGGAGGGAAAAACGTTCCCCATCAGGTCCTTAAACATGATGAATGTCTCCATCAGGAAGTCCTGCAGGGAGGAGAGGGGGCAGAGAGAAAAGAGAGATTGAGAGAGATGGAGGGAGAGAGGGAGAGACCAAGATATTTGAGGTGTGTGTGTGTGCGCACATGGCTCTTGCTGCTTGCCTCCATACTGTATGAGCTGCAGTTTCACTTTGTAACTTTGATTCAAAACCAAATGTTTTATGTATATTGTGTGTGTGTGTGTGTGTGTGTGTGTGTATACTGTATATATAGACTCACTGAGCACTTCATAAGGAACACCCATACACCTACTTACTCATGCAATTATCTGATCAGCCAATCATGTGGCAGCAGTGCAATGCATAAAATCATGCAGATATGGGTCAGGAGCTTCAGTTAATGTTCACATCAACCAT
Organism: Conger conger; assembly: GCF_963514075.1. Taxonomy (NCBI): domain Eukaryota; kingdom Metazoa; phylum Chordata; class Actinopteri; order Anguilliformes; family Congridae; genus Conger; species Conger conger. Next base: position 28,832,292 of record NC_083770.1, read on the forward strand.
CAGAATGGGGAGAAATGTGATCCAAGCGTTCTTTGACTGTGGAATGGTTGTTGGTGCAGGACAGGGTGGTTTGAGTATCTAAGAAACTGCTGATCCCCTGGGATTTTCACACACAACAGTCTCTTGCAGAGAATGATGCAAAAAACTAAAAACATCCAGTGAGCAGCAGTTCTGCTGGCAGAAATGCCTTGTTCATGAGTGAGGTACAGAATGGCCAGACTGGTCAAAGAACAGTCAGGAAGGTGATGTGTATATACAGTTCCCGCCATAATGTTTAGGACAAAGACCCGTTATGGCAGCCTGTAGCATTGCGGTTAAGGTACATGACTGGGACCTGCAAGGCTGGTGGATCAATCTCCAGTGTATGCGTAATAAGAGCCACACAGCGGTTGGGCCCTTAAGCAAGGCCCTTAATCCTGCATTGTTCCAGGGGGCACTGTGCCCTGTGTATTTTAATCACCTATAAGTCGCTTTGGATAAAAAGTATTAAAATGTTATGTTATGCCTCTGATCTGCCACAATTTTTGATTTAGAATCGCACAATGAACATGTGGTTAAAGTGCTCAGATTGTAATAAAGGGTATTCTGTGCACTTTAACCACATGCGATTTTTTTAAATTACAAATCTCAATTGTGGAGTACAGAGGCAAATAAATAAATGATGGGTCTTTGTCCCAAACATTATAGAGGGCACTGCATATAAAAATCTATATATGTTCTATAACCACATTACATGTCAGAAATGTCAAGATTTACAGTCATAATTTTTCAAGTGTTTATATATCTGCTGAAATATACACTGACATGACAGAGACTGACAAATTGCATCAGTGAAAATGCTGTCATTTGCAGCCAGTGTCACATCTATGATGAATTTATCAGAGAGACAGGCTCAATGAGATATGGCATTGCCCTGGGCCGAGGGATGATTTCTCTGTCTGTGATTGCGCAGATTAACGGTGGTCATGGGAAGGGCAACGCCGCGCGACTTACAATGATGTCCTGTCTGGTTTTGAAGGTGCTGATATAGTGAGTGTAGTGCGCGTTGTCCATCTGCTTCAGAACTGCTGTCATACAGGCCAGATAGTGACCCTGCCAAAGGAGAGAGCCTGTCCATTATACAGAACCTTCCGGAAGTCACACAGATCGAAACACAACACGGCAACCGTAACCCACGCCTTCCCCGTGTCTAGATAGGGCACTAAAGAGACAAGCTGGATGCACTTTCCGGAATGGACACGGTGTTAAGACAACTGTGACTTTGAATCAGTGAATCTGTCCGTTATCGTACGATGAGAGGAGAGCTCCGGCTCATGCTGATGACAGTCCGGTTGACACGGCGAAGGAGTCGCTCCATGATCAGCTGCACATGACCTCTGGTGGGGCCCTGGGCAGAGAGAGACACAGGCCTAAATAACCAAACGGAAGGTATGACAAAGAAAAACTGGCACTGGTTAGTAAACCCAATCTGCCCAAGTATTTAAAAATTGGTTCATTATGACAGATCTATTCTATTAATATGCTTGGCAATGTCACATAACGGCAAGGTTCCACTGTAAGGAGTAAAACCTGCTACGCACCGGAAAGACTGTAGGACTTAATCTACAAATAGGCAAATAGCATACACCCACATAATTCAAATAAAACACTACTGAATGTCATGAAAAATGTTTTCATTTTCATTACGCACATTTTCAGAGTAATACACTCCAGTTTATAGGGAAGTTTAGATGGTGTGTATATAGAATATATACAGTACTGTGCAGAAGTCTTATGCACCCTAGACTTTATTATATAGGTGTTTATTTTTTGTGTGTGTTAGTATTATAGAACACATTTGAGATTTCCAAATATTCATTTTCCAAAATATTTAATTTTACAGAGACATTTTTGTATTTAATTTAAAAAAGTAACATATTACTGTAAGCAATTGACTACTTTGACTACAAAGTCTGTCTGAGATCAGAAGCAAGGAGCCAACCAAAGTCTGCAGAAGAACTGTGGCAAGTTCTCCAACATGCTTGGAACAACCACCCTGCTGATTGTCTTAGCCAACGCTGTCCTGCAGTTCTATACCTCAGAGAAGTGATGCAGCTTTAACGCCAAAGGGTGATCACAAAAAATATTGATTTGATTCAGTTTTTAACTATCTGCCAAATTACGAAAATGTAATGTAAAATGTATAGTACGTTTATTTAGGACCATTGAATTTCATTGAATTATTTTGGAAGGAATCATATCTGTACAGAATGTTATACAGGTGCCTAAGACTTTTGCACAGTACTTTGTATATATATATATATATATATATATATATATATATATATATATATATATATAGGCTGTGGTGCATGCCACAGTGAAACTAACCACATCCTTGCGATCCAGGTTGTCCAGCACAGTGCTGAGCAGCTGGACACAGGCCTCATAGTCAGGCTTGTTGGAGTGGTCATCCAGCTGACCACTCAGCTGATCGGTGAGCAGGGGCAGAAGAACATCACGACAGTCTGGTTGGAGACAATTAGTTTAGCTGTGATTCAACATACAACAGCTGAGGAGGATACGCCCGAGGCAATGAGAATCACAAATGCATTTTTTATGTGGGTTGGATGTCGTGATTACACCGCGAAGCTTATTTCATGTTATGTCATGCAAAAACTTGATGAGCCAATCGGGGACTTTTCTCTCTAGCAAAGCAGTTTCTTCGCAATTTGTAAGTTTCCAGACAGTTCGCATATAACAAAAACCCAAAGAGTGGTAGTCATTACTGAAGCAGGCACCCAAGTGATTACTGCAACAGTGTGAGAGTACTTACACCGCATTGTTCACGGTGCACTGAGGTGCAGGTAAGTGCAACCAGTGAAACCTTGTGTGAAAATTATAGTGTGCTGCACTCTTTCATCAGAGTACATAAGAGCTGTGCTGCTCCATTTAGAAGTTCCAGACTTTCTAAAGCAATTTTGAGAGCAATATTATTGACCTGCTGGCTGACACCGACTCCATTGGATACAATGGATTTATGATAAAGCATGGAAGCATAAAAGAAAGCCATAATTCTGAGGAAATGCAAGAAGGGCATCAGAATAGTTTGGGAAGTATATTCAGAAGCTACAGCACTTGGCAAGTTTTGTTTTTGCGAATCACTTAGGTTTATGATGAAACACCAACATCCTGCCTTGTTCATGTGTGAAATCACTGGTGGAGCTTTAACAGAATTAATTTAAAGGAATACACCAACATTTTGGGAAATATACCTTTTTTCCAAGTTAGACCCAGACTTAGACAAGATGTTCAGAATTGCTGTAAAGTGTATTTCTTCACTTTGAAGGAGGTAGGTGACTGACTCCTATAGGCTTAAAGTCTTTATGCTAAGCTAAGACGTTATGCTAACATGGAAACCGAGCCAGTGAATGCACAAAAAATGAAAATGAAATCTCGCCTAAGTCTGGGTAAGTCGGAAAAAAAGTTTCCCAATTTCCCAAAATGTTGGTGTATTCCTTTAATGACACCCAGTTGTCATATCAAGTTGTAATAAAGTTGGCTCCGATAACAACATCATATCACACCCGAAACCAATTAAATATGAAGTACTCTGCATCCGAAGAAACACATTTGCTGCCCACATAAGTAAGTGTCCTTCAATGGTTATCATCATTAGCATCATAATCCAGAAACAATAAGTGTGGTTAACACTTTTCAGTTTAGGTCACACGACCAACACTATTGTTATTATCTTTTTTTAAATTGTGCTATCAGGTACAATAATATCAGATATCAATTCAACATGTTAAACCTGGATAGTACATCATATTGACAAGCAAAAGGTTATAGCATTTCAATCAACTGTGTGAACTGTAACTTTCAAGAAACAAAGACGCCAACAGATTTCTATTCATGGGAAAAAGCTCCAACATGATCGTGGAGGCCACCTGTCACCTTTGCAGCCTGTATTCGCCTGAACTTGCTGCACGCGAGCTGAGCATCCATAAAAAACCCTCAAAATCAGAAAATTTAGCAGATGGGAGGGCATTGTGACGGGGGTCAGGGAAGGGGTGACTCAATTCTTAATTGCCCACCTGGCTGCTTGAAAAGGTCACTCTCTACCAACTTGCACATGCAGCCCAGCTTCTGTCTCACAAGCTGAGAGTCAGGGATGCTCTCGATGAACTTGGTCAAAAGAACACTGGAAAATGGCAGAGAATGAGAGGAGAGGAGCAGGTGAACGACCGAAAGCAAAAACATGAATAAACTGCAGAACAAGAGAACAACAGAACAGCATCTGAAATGTGGGAGCTATGGTTCCTCTAGAGCCCATGGGCAGCATACCTGAGCTCCACAGGATCGAACACATGCTGGATGTCGTTGATGATGGTGGGGAGGTATTTCAGAATTGCTCCCTGTAACAGAAAGACGACTCCATAAATCATTGAGTGACAATGAAGGTCAAGGCAACACGAAATAACCTGTTATGAAGAGAAGCTCTAAAAATAGCTTCCATCCAATCACGGTTCAGAAATCCTCTGGGCTTTTCTCCCACAGTTCCACGCTTCCCCGCCTTACCGCCCCCCCCTCCTTTCCGTAGAAGCCCCGGCTCACTTTGATCTTGACCCCTTCGTCCAGCGGTCCTGTCCATCAAAGTGTTGAAGACAGGAAAGAGCGTCCTTATGGAGTTAAAGAACGCGTCACCGTCCTCACTGTTTCCATAGAATCTGAAAAACGGGAGGTCGGGAACACTTTAAAAGAGCTCTCGTGGACCATGCATGAATAAGGAGCCAAGCATGCTGTAAGAGGCACAAAGAGCACTGACCTCAATACAGAACCCGGGATTGGACTATAAACCTGAAGAGGTACTTAAGGGCTTTGAGTGCAGAATACAGCCTCTCCGTCAGAGTGGATTCTTCTGCGTGCCCCACATAGTAATTTAGCACCTTGGTCAACTTCCTGATGGGAGGAAAAGACAGCGTGTGATTGACAAAGAAACATAGAGAGAAAGAAAGGTCTTATTTTTCATATCATTCTCTTTTCTCGCACTTATTTATATCAACGGATGCTTGGCAGCATAAGTGCTATCTGTCATGACAATAAGGCCGGTTTATTTTAAAACTGAAAACTGCAAAGGAGAGAAAAGAGAGAGAGAGAGACAGGATTTAAAAATCAAACTCATACTGGGCATTAAATAGACAGTGTAGAATGGCGGAATACCTGACCGTGTGAAAAATCATCTGATGTACAGAGGACAAGCAGAGCCCACACTGTCAACTTCAGCGGGGCAGCGCACGGGACGAGTGCCGTCACGCGGGAGGAAACTTCCTCCAAACAGTCACTCTGACCTACCCAACTTTTCCTAATGCGATACGCATCAAAAACACTGCCCATTCTCCTTAGGGAGTACAGGAGCTGCATTTCGCTGGAAGCCAAGAACACAGCTGTCTGTTATAGCCTAAGGGACCGTGACCACAGTGTACCGGCCAGAGAAAAAAGGCCACTCGTTACCTGAAAAGAAAGTACTTGAAAATTCACATCCTGCCCACCCTGAAATATTGTTGTTTTAGAGCATTATTTCATGAAAGGAATCCACTGAAATGTTGCACAGCCTTTATATTGTGTACTGCAAATGTAAGTACTTTGGCAACAATTCCTGTGTTTTATTCCATGCCAATAAAGCATTTGAACTTGAAAGGAAGGAATCTTTAGAAGCAAAGTGGGTGGAAGTGGGAGACCGGGAAATTGAGTGAGGGGGGAGGGAGGGTACCGTCTCTCTGACGAGAGAAGCTCTTCCGTCTGAGAAGAGCAGGGATAGGAGACTCACGTGTACGCCAGTGTGGCGCTGAAGTGCTTGCTAATGTACGTCTCCAGTACTGGGTTGAAGTGCTGAAACTTGATGTCGCCAATCAGTGAGATGATGAACACCTGTCAGAAGGGCAACAGGTGCAGGTGTGAATGTAGGCAGCATAAGCGCCCTTCACATGACCTTCCTGCCAAAACTGAGCAAAAGATTTACAGTGCATCTGAAACATATCTGGACTTACTCTTAGGGTTTCTCATAGGCTAGAATTCAACCAGAATTTGTGGTTAAATTATCTTAGAAATAAATGTCATTGATTTTAATGAATATTGTTGTTTGTAAAGATTCAATCACATCATCAGATTTGCACAACACAAAGAATAGACTTAAATGCATTGTACACATGCAGTGAGCACTTTATTATTTTTTAGACTCATTAAGTCTTCTGCGGCTGTAGCCTATCCAGTTAGAGGTTTGATGCGTTGTGTGTTCAGATATGCTGTTCTGCATTCCACTGTTGTAAAGTGTGGTTATTGGCATTACTGTCACCTAGCTTTGACAAGTCTGGCCCATCTCCCCTGACCTCTCTCATTAACAACGCATTTCTGGCCGCAGAACTGCGGCTCACTGGATGTTTTTTTTGTTTTTCACACCATCCTCTGCAAACTCTAGAGACAATTCAAAGGGATCAGCGGTTTCTGAGACACTCAAATCATCTGACACCAATAATCATTCCACGGTCAAAGTCACTTAGATCATATTTCTTCCCCATTCTGACATTTGGTCTGAAAAACAGCTGAACCTCTCAACTTGCTGCCACATGATTGGCTAATAAAATATTTGCATTAACAAGCTGTATAGGTGTATAGGTCTACCTAATAAAGTGATCGCTGAGTGTATGACTTTTTGGAAAGTGTAATCCTGTATATGTCATGGAAGAAGGAGCGTCCACGTCAAGCTGTTGACAGGGGCCATCAAACATTTGATAGCAGCAGCTGACAAGAACAGGAAGCTTGAACTCAATGTGTTCCCGAATCTCTATGCATTTCTCACACATTTCTCCCCACCAATGTGGTTAAAATCCTTCGGCCTTTAAAAACCACACTGTAGGCTATGTTCAGGTTGACAGCTCCTATCCAAAGCTGCCAAAAAAATATGGAAAACACTAAAAACCTGGGGAAATTGCAGAAATGGCAAAAAAAAACAGGGAAAGTCACAGAACTGCAAAAAAAAAATCACAGAATCTGTGACACGAACAACAAACACCCTGCCATATTTTCTGATGGAGTCTGCCGCTATGGTTCTGTCGTACAGTATTCTTTCTCCTAGCGCTGGAGGACTTACCAGGGCATTGAAGACCAGGGTGTCATACGTCTCCTTTTCAGAGGTCTCCATCATGATGCTGAAGAGGGCGTCTAGGGTGTCCTGAAGGAACTGGACCATACAAGTAAGAGGGTTGAGTACAGCTCAGCACAGGAAACTGGGACACATACCTGATTCAAATACCCACAGGCCTAAAACATACCACACGTTAGTACACAGGCACAAATGACAAGACCAGGCGACCCACTGCAAACGCACAACCTGGTTGTATATACTCAACGTGCGTTCTCATGTCCCTGTGGGGTGATAAACCTGAAGGGGGCGATCCAGGACAGTTGTGAAAGACTGAGCGGAAAAAAGCACAAATCAAAGATGACGGCTTCACCCTGTTGCTGCCTGTTATAGCGCCCCTCGCTGTGAAGCTTGACACTGCAGGGCACGCTCGTGTTCCCTTAAGAATTTCAGGTGACACATTTTAGACGCAAGGACGCGTGAAATTGACTTTTTGCATAGCTCGGCGGGTCTGCGTTCGCATATTTACATAGGGCTTGTTTCCGGCCTTCCTCGTCTCGCCTGACAGACATGGAATCAGACCCCGACGACTGGCAATCCTGACTCAACCCTCCTACCCAACTCCTGCCTCACCTTGACGATCTCCCCTCCCTCCACTTCCATCAGTCGCTGCAGGTTCTGCTCCAGATCTCCTGGGTTGGATCTCCAGTTCAGCAAGCCCAGGAGATCCACTGTCACACACAACAAGAGCATCAAACTGTCAGAAACCCTGCGTCAGCAAAGAGCGTTCCTCAGACTGTACCGTCACAGAGCAATTTAATGCCCACGCTTGTCCCTGCTGGCTTGTCCCAGCGTGCTTTATTACAGTTTACATTGGAACTAAACAATAGATCTAAGCATGTTTGCCTTACACGTGTTCACACGTGTTCACATTGTCTCAATTAAGGGAGGAACAATGCAGCACATCAAATAAATGACAAGCCATTGTGAACCGTGCGTTTGAAAGCAGTCGACATGCAAGTGACTGTCGAAGAGTGCGCAGTCACATGCTGTTTGTGTGACCACCACATGTGTTTGTGCAGGTGCATGTGCATGTGCATGTGCATGAGCAAGTGCACATGCAGGGTTGTGTTTGTTTGTACAAGCATCCGTGCATGCATGCCAGGGCACGTGTGTACATGTGTGAGCGTGTATGCATCAATGCATGCATGTGTGCATGCGTGATTACGTATATGTGCATCTGCATGAGCAGGCCTGTATTTGTGGCATGTGTGTGCGTGCATGTGTATGTGTCTAGGTATATGCGCACGTGCTGAAGTTTGACCCACATTTGGGCATTTTATATCCATGCAAGTGAAGTACAGGTGTATGGTGCATGTGAACTGCAGGTGCACTGGGTATACATATATCAGGGGTGCACAACTCCGGTTCTCCAGGGGTGGTCTGCAGACTGGTTTTTGTTCCAACCAATTGCCTTGTTTTTAATTTGCTGACAGCTCAAAAAATTACCCTGGTTCAAGCCTGTACTTGATACACCTGCAGTCTGCAGCTGTAGCCAGTACTCACACACGTCAGATAAGATATTGAGTCAATCAAATAATGAAGACCAGAAGTTGGCACAAAGTCCTGAAACGGATTGGCCCTCGTTGTGCACCCCTGATATATATGCACAAGGGGTGAGCCAGGAGTTTACCGTTCTGAGTGAGCTTTGTGGAGCAGGTGAGAGTGCCGATCTGAAAGCTGTCCTTGGTTACAGGGATCACGGCCGAATTGTGGAAAGCCTTCCCCGTCTGTTTCTCCTTCTCCTGAACCTCTGCCCATGACCCAGGCATAGTCAGATATGTTTTAGCATCCTCCGTCTTCTTGGCATCAACCTGAAATACACGGAGGTAAGACAAATAAATGCGGGAGACACAGCTAATGAGATATTTCTCGCCTATCAACTTTTATTGAAAATAAAAACTTGCAGAAAAGAAAAGCATGCAGTAGTGAGTAATAGGCCTATGTTTTTGCCCATTCTAAACATGATATACTGCATTTCCTTACTACACAAAGCTCACAAATCTTTTAAGAGATTATATTCGCCATTCAAGCAGTAGGATTTTCACAGAAATTCAAGACATTTAGTTTCAGCACACCACACGCCAGTCTACACAGCCAGGATTGCAAAGTGCATTAGCCAGCGCTGTTAGCATGACAGCAGGGTGCAAGACAAAGACGATTTATCTGCTTTTGATTTCTCCCAGCTTTGATGCTCTCTCTCATCTCTCATTTCTGGCTGCTGAAGCACGCTAGGCGGACCCAGCCGCCTCGCCGCCTCGCCCGATCACCTTGTAGACGATCAGGTCGTGTTTCCCGTCCCGCAGTGTGGTCCCGTCAGACTTCATCAGCCGCACGAACGCCATGCCGAAGGGCTTCTCCGATTTGTCCCTGGCTGGAAGACACAAGGGAGCGTCAGGGCGGTCGGCGGTTCCATGAGGACTGTAGAGGTGAAGGCACTAGGACACCAGGGCGGCGGGGGGGAAACTCACAGTCCTGGGAAGACCTGTGGCGGAACATCAACCTGAGGTGGCAGCGACACACGTCTTCGATGGGAATGGCCACCTGAGCGGCAGGGGACAGCAAAGAGGCCGGGTGAGTCAGGGAGAGGCGGAGATGGAGACAGGAAGGGCAAACTGAGAAAAAGCGAGGGTCACAGAGATGCACTCAGCCAGCAGTGTAGCATAATGGTTAGGGATCCGGGCTTGCAAATCCAAGGCTGTGGAATCAATTCCCAGGTGCAGCGCTGCCGTTTTAGCCTCCAGCAAGGTACTTAATCTGAATTGCTTCAGTAAATATCCGGCTATATAAATTGATTGTGTGTAAAATAAATAAATAAATAAATAAATAAATAAATAAAGTAATGCTGTCCAAGTCGTTCTGGATAAGAGCACCTACTAAATGCCTGAGCTGCGCAATGCACTGGAACACATGACAGCACGAAACAGATGAAAAAGATTAACACAATCTAGAAAAGAGTGGATTTTAAATTCCATTTTATTTCATGACTATATGCTCCCCCATTTTAAAATGGGTTTATCAATTATAAAACGGTGTTTCAGGAACAGACGGCAGACTTGTCCCTGAAAGCCCAGTGGAACAGGTTTGTACCTTGACTGTTTCGTTCCAGCAGGGCTGTTTGACCTGGTAGTAGATGACGGACTTGTACTCCGTGATTCCGTCATAGCCAGCTCCAGGGAATATTGCTTTCTGCAACAGGGAGGGATCAGGTTTGGGAACATGATAAATATGGTGTTTACACTTCAGTCCCATGTAAATCTTTATCAGAGCTTTCAAAGGAGGAGGGCGGACAATCACATTACAAAACTTTGCTGATAAGAATTAGATTTTTTTGCCAGATATGCAGCTTTCTTTAGCGGAGTGTTCCGCCATCCCAACATTGTGATAAACATCTTATCTACTCAACTAAAGCACATTTGTCTGGTTGAAAAAATGCTAATTGAAGGGGAGACTATCAGTAAGATTTTTGCAAAAGGGTGAAAGAATTATCAAAGGATACAATTTCCACATATTACAAGAGAACTTTTGCTACAAGAGCAGACAGTATTTCATGGGGTGAGAGGTTGATTTATTTTCATTTAACTTGATTAAAGCCATTTACAGCAAGCTTAACTCAATTTATTACCTCCATGGGTGTGCCTTCATCATTCAGCACACTCATCATCACCTCCACGTTTTTTGGAGTCTTCTTCTTTCCTCGGTCGAACTCCCCCTGCAGCAGCGTCACGTATATGTCATTTCTGACGTTTCCTGCAGGAAGACACACACCAACAGGCCCTCCTGTTCACATGGCGCCCGGATTCTGACCATCTGCTGCACGAGCTTCTCCATCTCCGCGGGCAACAGAGTTCTGCCAGAGTAACAAGAAACACACTCCATAATCTCCATGATCAAAAAAAACCTGGAAGGATGATCTCGGGGAAGCCCATCTTCCTGACGATGGCCGTGCTGCGGTCCACAAAGTGGGGGTAGTCCTTCTGGACCTGGGCCAGATCTCCTGGGAGCAGCTTCAGAGTCACAAACAGTCCTGCAGGCGTGGTCAGACAGGAGAGCAGATATGGGAACAGCAAGCATGAAAACAAACTGATAATCAAAGAAAGAAAGGAAGATGTACTTTATTAAACCAGTGGGGCAATTTGTCTTCTATGTTTGGCCCAAACAGTGCCTTGCTCAAGGGCAACAGGAGCACACATGACCTAACATGCATCGTCTTTGAGTGTGGGAGGAAACCGGAGCACCCAGAGTAAACCCACGTGAACGTGGGGAGAAATGCAGTCTCCATGCAGAGAGGATCTGGCAGGCCAGTATTCGAAATAAGAACCCAGTTAACAACAGTGCTAACCACTACACCACCATGCTAAGAACATGGACATGACAGTGGGCAGATAGATATGTGCGCTCATCAGAAAGCCTCATTCAGAGCATCGCCATTCAGCTCGCAGCGAGGCAGTCAGGGCAAGCCCGCGGTCTGCTCCGGCCCTATCCTCACCTTGGCCTTTGTGGTTGACCTCCCGGGTGGCGATGACCTTGTTGAAGACGGCAGTGAGTGGCTCGTTCTCCCCGATGACCCTAGACGGGATCAGCGGGGACATGATCAGCTGCCTCTGACGAATATAAGTCTCCATTGCAATTCTGAGAGAGAAAGAGGGGAACAGGTAGAATGAGCGAGGTAGAGGTCGAGAGAGATAGAAAGAGGAGGGGAGAGGATCCGGCACAGCACTGTAAAATATGTCATGCCAATAAAGCATTTAAATTGAAACTGAAGGAAAGCGAAATGAAATGGAGAGCGAGAAAGGAATGGAAAAAAAATGAGAGGTGGAGGGAGGAGTGAGTGGTTAGAATGGGAAAATCGCAAGCAAAAGAGTGGAAGATAGAAAGTGATGTAGGGGAAAGAGTGGAACTGGAAAAAATTGGCATAAAATGGGAGCAGAATGAAAAGCACAGAAGGATGTGAAAGAAAAATACGCAGACCAGAGAAGGAATGAGAAGGAAAAGGAGGTGTGGAACCAAGGATTGCACTCCATGAAAAAGACAAATACTCAAACTATTTCAAAAGATTGAGCTGCTTCTCCCAGCTAGACATATAAGATAGACTGTGACCATTTTCCTCTTTGCATGCAGACCTCAATGTGTCCTCAAGCTAGAAACATTTTTCTGTCAGGCATAATCCTAGGTACTGCATTTATGTTCACATCATAAAACACTGAGATGAGGTTCACAGGAAGTATGTCCCTGAAATGTGGCCCAACTGGAATGTCCGTACCGCACATCTCGCTAAAAGCGGAAAAACTGGCAGTTCTGCAATGGCCTGAAGCTGAGTACACTTCTCGCGGCGGCCAAACTACGGAGGAGACGTGCGATTCGCAGCCCCTCTCCAGTCCCACTGGCTTGACCGGCAACCTGGTCACGTGACTCACTGCTGAAAGGGGATGAAGTGCTGTTTGTCCTCGTCGTCCGATTTCCCGTGAGCGATGTCTGTGATATCCATTACTGCAGAGAGAAAACAGCAGGAATGAGATGGCACTGTGACCTCCCCTGAAAGGGGTCGGCAGTTAAAATTGTTAACACCGGCCCGGAGCGCAGAGCTAGGCCACCGTTTGACGCGCTGATAGTCCGCGGTGTCGCGTTTCCCAGCCACGGCTCTCTCAAACCAGGGCCCACGGCTGTAATTGAGAAACAGAGGACCCACAATGCCCTTTGTGTGCCAGCTGTTGTTACGGGCCGTGTCATGCCGGCTGCCAGGGACTGTGAGGTGGGGGACAGGAGATGGCTAAAAGACAAAAGCGCCGATTTCTCAAATGACACGCACGACCTTGGGCCCGGATACCAGGGGATATCCAGCCTCGGGGGACAAAAGCTTTTCCCCCCGTTTGTTTTCTACCTTTCAGAGTTCATTCTCTGCAAGGCTGAGTGAGAGAGAGAGCGAGCGCAAGACAGACACTGGTGACTGACAAACCGGTCTAAAAGGACAAGGGTTATTTACAGACTGTAGCCCAGGGATCCTCAACCGTATCCAGAAAGTGCCGGTGCGGGTGCAGGCTTTTGTTCCAACCAAGCAGTTGCCTACCTGATTATACTAATCCAGGTGTTTAGCAAAGACTCTAGTCGTTGATCTGTGTGTAAATGCTTGATTGGTACAAAAGTCTGAACCCACACTGCCCCTTTCTGGATAAGATAGATCCAAGAATGCTGTACCCATTGTTTTCTTTTTTTACAAGTAATCACATATGAATCTATGTGTCGTACTTTTCATGTTATTACTGTATGTTTTTCTGCCACAAATGTCTGCTTTGGCAGAATCCACTCGTGTGCACTTCATGCAATAAAATACTTTGAATGTAATTGCATTGAGAGAGGGATAGAGAGAGTGAGAGGGCAATAGAAAGAGTGAGAGACAAAGAGGCAGTAACTGATACACCAGTAAGAAAAAAAGGATACTAAATTCCCATACAGTAGTCCTTGAAACCAGTTTCCCCTGCTTTAACTACACATATGAATGCTAATGTTGTGCTTATTTTAGATCATTCCGGTATGTTTTTCTGTCAGAAATTTGTATGCTTCAGCAGTATTTACTGGATTGTATTTCATGCGAATAAAACATGTCAACGCAGTTGCACCTAGGGTGAGAGAAAGCGAGAGAGCGAGAGAAGAAATGGAGATGAGGTGGAGGCGGGGGGAGGGGTGAGCCCTGCTCTCTTCCCCTCTCTTCGATTCAGCCCATTTATTCTCTGTGCAGGTGGCACAAGTAATGACCACTCCTCACCCAGCAAAGAAATGCAATCCGCCTCCCAAACACGGGAGCAATTAATTACCTTTCCAGTCATTTCTTTTACAGGGCACAGGGGGTTTGTGCTTTCACGGGTCGGCAGAGACAGTTTAGCGGCGGGATTCTATTCTAAATTTGTTTATTCACTCTCAATCCGTTCATTATTTATAGTTTCACTGCGAGGGATTTGCCAGACAATATCGTTGCAAACTTATGGCGCGATTCAAGGGAGATAACGGTAAGAGGCGACATAAATTAGAATGATTTAAAACTGTTTAGCGAACCACTTCCTGGAAAACTACCGAAGCCGTGTTGTCTGTACCGTCGGTCTCCGTTGTAGAGATAACTGTGACTCGACGCTGTCGCCGTGTCAGAGCGGAACTCCGACCCCTCTCACGGGTGCAGCACTGCACTGCACTGCACTGCAGATTCCAAACCCTCACCCGCCACTCCGAAGGGTCTCCTCAAACCGCCCGTGTGTTTTCTGCCCTCCTTCAGCTCCATACATCCCACCCGGATTATCTGGCACACCAGGAACACCCGCGGCCGGATCAGATCGCTGCTGCTCAGATCCTAGAGCAGGAGGAAGAATGGAGGACAAGGAGAAGAGATGACTTTGACCACAAAAAATATCTGATTGGCTGTGCTACTATATGCATGACTGCTACATATTATTATTGCACACTTTACTTGCTGAGCAGACACTATTTGGTGAGGGCGACATGCAAAGTTCACATTCCAAACAATATTCCAGATGAATACCTTGCATAGGGGAACGACGGTAATGCCCAACCTGGGAACTAAACCTGCAACCACTGCATAACAGGCCCAGTTCCCAAGCCACCACTGCTGTGATGGAAAGGTACTGCAATAACAGTAAACTATACCATTCATAGTTCTAGGTGGATTTACTGATATTAATGACAAACAACCAAAATAACTGGGAAGGGGAAGTTCATAAAATTAGGAGGAAGTAAAAATATGCGCAATGTTTTCAGTAAACGTGTCAGCAGACTAATTAAAAGTAGACAGTGATGCTCAAAGCAGAAGGAAGTACTAAAAAAGCACAAATCATGTTTCTTTTACCGTAAAGAGTGCAGGCAGGTTGTTGAGCTTCTCGATTTCTTTAGGCATACCCCTGCTGTCCCATCGTACCAGGAAGTTCTCACTGCAATGTGCCACATTGTCAAACTTGGGCTGGCAACCACCAATTCCTCTGTCACAATATGCATGCCAACTTTTAAATCATTTATATCACATGCAACATGGCACTTTTTTTAGTTTCAGCATTTCACAATCACATCTACCACATTCGTAGGTAAGCCTTTATGGTTCTCTAGGCGGCTGTAACCATGAAGGAAACAGGAGGCGACCTCTGACCTGATGAACTCGGACTGGTCAGGGTCATAGAGGGACATGAGAAGCTCGGCGTCCTCTCCGATGTTGCACACAAAGTTCTTCAGGTTCATGAAGAGACTGTAGGTGTGGACCGTGCTGAAGAGGGACTGTCTCCTCATCTCCAAGTTTTGGAGCCGGCTCTGTGGTAAGGTTGAGAGCGATAATAAACAAGCAAGTTTGTTCTCAGTTCTCAGTGACCTTGCAGGGCAGTTCATGGGTGATAGAGTTCATTACAGTGTTTCCACGAGCCGTCCCACTTCAATAAGGTGGCTAATAGAGGGTTCTGCCAGGGACCTGGGGGCAGGTGCAGTGTTTCCCAAGCGCCAAGCGCCGGCTGCCGGCTAAATGGCCGACTACTCACGTGTAGCTGGCCGACTACTCTATAAAACATAATTGTATCTTTAAATATATATAGTGATATCTGTAATTATAATAATATTGTCCGCTGCCAACTGCTTTGTGCTAGCTTCATGTATCAATGTAGCGTTAATTTATGTGCTCTCTTGGGTGAAAGGAAAGCGCCTACTGGTGCTCTCTGCGCTTACAGCTCATCATTTTCTCTGCGAATGCGATGTAACGTAGTCACCTAATCACAATCAGCGGTGAGTTTGTCGTACATTTCACATATTAGCTAGCTAGTTAACACATTAAGTTCTATCAGCGTTTACCCGGTTATGCTGTGAAGCCACTTCGCCTTTTAGGCTATAAGCGAACAGGAGAAACCACTGTATCCACTGTTTGTCTCCATTGGATTCGGCGTTGAACAACGTAAAGTTATTGAATTCATATCAATCGCATTTTTGGTAATTTAGTGAACACAAGCGTGCGCCGCAGAAAATTTCAAATACAATTTATGTAGCCTATAGTTTTACGTTATGAAATGTGAAGTGTGCATATTATTTAGGCGACTTAACAGAAACATTAATAGTTAGTTTGTCTCATCAGTGACTATGAATTGGCAAACATGCTCTAAATTTGATTGGTGCTTAATTATGATTTTACCAATAGGGTATTTTATTTAGAAAGACCTGAGTGATTCTATTTGTGTCCTAAATTAATGTGAAGAATATGAATGACGAAATATCATATTGGAGTGGTATTTGGTTTTGTAGAGGCGGATCAGTCAGCCTCCACACCAGTCAGTTAGGACCCAGTCAGCCTCACAAGCAGGCCCAGAGAGCCCCAATGCCAGCCTCACAGAGACCCTCCAGAGGAGGAAGAAGCCCATGCCCTAATAAATAAATCAGTTCAAATTGACACAACATCAGTTCCCAGTCTCCGAGAGGAGCTTAGTACAGCATTGGTGTCCCTTGACATGGACTGGGAAGTCAAAGGGCTTAGGTTTAAGAATAATAAAATGTTGAAGATTGGTGGGATGAATTATGGTGACTAATACAAAATTGAACGACTAATTTTTATTCAAAATACAGTGGTGTCATGTTCCAGTTTATTCTCCTTCGCTTGTTGCTGGCGTTTGCACACACACCTTTGCCGGTCTCTCTCAAAGATGCTCCAAATAAAATAATTTGCTACTCATCAATATACTAAAAATAGCTCACTATTACAGCCCATACCATTAAGCCAGCTCCCACAAGAAACAATAGTTTGTTACTGGAGATCAGATACCATTTAAAAGAATTGTGCTGTCCACTCTGTACCTAGTTATGTAGAAGAAAATGCCCTTGTTATCCTCCGGAGGTAATTTTTTTCATTAGCCTACTTTTTGAATTTTTTGGTCGGATGTGAAATAGGTTGGTTGTCGCCCTGCTAGCTAACACATGTATTGATCACCAGTCGCGGTGTTTCTAAAAGTGGAGCCACTTCAAGCCATGAAAGGTGCCGTGCATGAAACTCTGTGATATTTTAGCTACATCATCTGAATCCCCCTGGATGGCTACATTTTCTCTTTGGCCTACTACTTACATTTTTGGGGAACACTCTGCAGGTGTTGATGTGGTCAATACATTTAAAACTGGTTTTACATATTATGCACGCAATATCCAAAATGTTACAGAATGGCATGGGTAAACTGGAAAAGCTGGTGCATAAATGTTTTCTTTCATGACCGTCCACTGCTGTACATTCATAAAGCTGACTAGTTAGTACAAAAGGAAATAAGACTTAAGGAACCAAAGGTTGGCTGTGGGAATCGGCTTTAAACACGAGGAGCTTGTGTTGGTTCTGCACTTGTTTAAGAATATTACTTTGAAATAGTCATAATATATTTCACATTTTTGAAAATGTACTGATAATGAGAGCACCATTGATATTTAATTTCCAAGTGATAAACTGACATTGAATGCAATATGTATACAAAACCTGAGTAGCTAACAGACACAGCCATTTACAGAAATATAAATGCAATTTCCATAGTGATGATAGAGAACCCAATAATAAGTCTCCACTTACGCTGCCCTTCAAACTAATAAATGCCTCTGTTGATGAGAGTCTTGATTGGGCGCTTTTCATGTCTCACACAGGCAGAGCACTGTAGTGTCACATTTTAGAGCTATATATCACACTCTTATAACCAGTGCAAGTCATTTTCAGTTCTTGAAGGTTTTGGAAGCTTTTTTCTAAATAAAAAATCTATTTTAAAGGTGGCCAGATTGGGTTACTCCACCTTAAGAAAAATCGAAACCCATAAGAAACAAAGCCTTATCATTCAATCTCAATAAACGGCAGGGAGGTTGACTCTAAAGGGGCTCTAAATCAACTGGCAGGGGCAGTGTAACAGCTACTGGCCTGGGGACTAGAGGGAACATGGCAGACTACAAATGCAAGGACAGACACCAATGACCACTGCCTTCACCTTCTCTTCCTGTATCCTTTCATCAACACTGCGGGACGCTGTCTCGTGAGCCCGGAACAGACTGACTGTGCTGGTAAAATCCGGATCCAACGTGTTCCCAGCTTCATCCCGTACCACCAAGTCCAGACCCAGAATCCTTCACAAAAGCCAGTGTTATTCAGCCCCGACAGCGGCTCTTAAATAATGTAATTTTCATACAAGAAGAATCGCACAAAAATATCAAAGATAGCTTCTTTGCTAAAGAAATATTACGTACATAGGACAAGGTACAAATCTGAAGTATCTTAAGGACAATATAAAAGGAATGTGAAGTCTCGCACCGGTTTCCATAATCAATTTTTGCGGTGACTTTCTTCTTGAGCTCCACCAGGTCATCTTTTGGCAGTGTCCCGGACACGATCTGTGATCGATACTCTATCAGGCAGTGAGCCATCTGCTGAACATTCCGGAACTGGGTGGTCTTGTTGCTCTGTCACAAAGACACACAAACACGATATCCAACATGTTTTGTGCTGAAATTTGGACTAGGATATCTTATCCCTTTCTTTTTAGGCCTCTTTTTATGTTTATGATGTGACTCGGTTGCTGGCATAATACATAATGCGTTAATTTAATGCACAGAATAAATAAAATGGGGAACAAAAAACAAAAAGTAAAAGGGAAACAAATGCAAGAGCTGTCCACTTACCACGTACAGCTTGTGCCATATCTGTGCCCATTCCCTGAGGGTGGCACCCAGCTCCTGTACCAGGGGAAGATCCGCTGGGATAACAATCTCATGCTGGCTTCAAGGGGTAATTGGGAGAATAGAGCGAGCAGGAAAGTGTTAG
This sequence comes from Conger conger, assembly GCF_963514075.1. NCBI lineage: Eukaryota > Metazoa > Chordata > Actinopteri > Anguilliformes > Congridae > Conger > Conger conger. The sequence continues at coordinate 28,851,278 of NC_083770.1, forward strand.
GACCACCTAAACTGTCCTGACACACAATCACAGCCTGGTACACGAAACAAATAGTCTGCAAGATTTACCTGGGGTTAAGTACATTTTCTACAAGCAGCCCTTCCCTGGATCAATATTTTTTACAACATGACTAGGAGAGCATTCCTTGATTTATGAACTTTCCATGAATGTTCAAAAGTAAAGCTGCAAGTGCAGCACACCTAGCCTTTTTTGAACTTTTAACTGTTCGTACAGGGATTCGGGGAGTCAGCCAATTTAATGCAGGGTAAAAACTGGGTTGTGGTGCTGACTTACCCTGTCCCTTCTACTTTAGCCTCCTTCAGGTGAATGTAGGAAGCTGGGAAAATTCCCTACGGGAGAGAGCAGAGAAAACCACAGCTGGAAATCATTTTTTACATATTAACAGAAGTGAGAGGGGTGTTAAATTTCTGACCGCACCTTTTGTGATTTGTTCCGTAGTGTGTAGCCTCTGTACCACCCTGAGTAAATGACAGAGAGATGGAAAGATAGGGGGAGAAAGGTGGGGCCATCAGCAGCACAGTTATTGAATAAAATAAAAAAACACACCCAAGGTACCACTGCAGCTCTGGGTTAAATATTACAGAATAGGCCCAGAATGTGGCATGTTTTGTGCCTGGACTTGTTGCAGCTTGTTCTGAGTGGAAACACACTGACGTGCTTGGGCTTGCTTGAGGTTGAGACTCACCTTCAAACGTCTCCAGTATATGCACAGTGTCCCCCACCTGTAGACAGAGCTCCTGTTCTCCTCTGGTGTCGTAATTATATACCGCTAAAAAGAGAGAGAGAGAGAGAGAGAGAGCGAGGGAGAGAGGGAGAGAGGGAGAGAGGGAGAGAGAGAGAGAGAGAGAGAGAGAGAGAGAGAGAGAGGGAGGGAGAGAGAGGGAGAGAGAGAGAGAGAGAAATCATACACAGAAAATCTAATTCACAAGCTGTTTATGAAATGCATTTTACAGTAATAATTATTATAATTACACCGAACATTCATTTAAAATGCATGCTTGTTTTAGAACATTAACAGTTGCATGTAACCCTTTAGCAATATTTACTGAGGGAATTTCATTCCAATACAGTGGGGTGAAGCACACGTAAGCTGCAGAAAGAAAATTAAAAAATGAAAGATATAAAGTGAGTCGCAGGAAGAGTAAGAGACTGTAGATAATAAATGTGACAGTAAAATATAGACAGGCACAGAAAGACTGGTGAAGATGAGCTGAACAGACTAACAACTAATGTTACGTTATATTGTACAAACAGTGATACATTTCTGCTTATTATGTGAAACAACCCATCAGCCCTTTCCTTTCTGCCTCCTATCCAACAACCTTGCCTGAAGACAGACTAACTGGGCAGCCTAACAATGCCCCCCTAAAATAAGAAAAGTGTAAAATCATTTTGACAGAATTTTTGGATGAGCTGCATTTTGTGATATTCACTCTGATACTGTTTAATTTTCACACAGTCAGCCTGCACTTTCATCAGATAAGACTTGCATTGTTGGCTAAAACCCTCCAGTGAAGTAGCGGGAGAGCCTGTCAAGTTCTTTTGATGATATTGTTTCTGTTGGATGCAGTCTGAAAAAGTGCACCGAAAGCGTCACTAGGAGAATAACTTGCAAACGCTTAAAACACTGAATTTGTATTTGGGCTTTTTATCTCTTTTTCCCATGAGCAATGTGACATTAAACTTATGAACGACGAGTTTTCACACAACCCTAGAAATTGAGGGATTTAAAAGTAAATAGCGCAGAATATCTCAAGTAGGAGTGACTGTCAAAAGTGATATCTGAGGCAAAATACATGTGCTGTGAAACTTGTGATTAACTTCACAGCTGAACTACTGTCCTGTCTTCTCTGAATAGTCCACAGCTCATCAGCAGCCTCTGCTGAAGTGCTGGCTAGTCTAATTGGACCATTGCTTTGATTTGGATGGATCAAGGAATCCAGCATTTGTTTAGTTGTTTTCTTTTTATTCTCAAGTGGTTATGACAGAGACAAGGGGTGACAACTAATTCTGCCACTGATGTAGTTAAGCCCATACTCCAGCCATGACTCCAAGCTAACAGCTCAGCGGTGTGTTCGGGACGCAAAAGTCTCCCTCCTATTCGGTGAACTTCCCGGGTAAATCCTGCGCATCTGTCAATCCTACTGCCCCCGCCCCCCTCCCCATTCTTTCCTTATTTTCCGAAGGGCAGGAGTGGGAGTTTGAGTCACGGCTACCGACGCCTGCCTCTCCACCCCTCCATCTCCCGGAGCTCTCCACTCCTCCACTCCTCCACCCCTCCCGCCTTCAGAAGCCCAGTGTGGAAACCCCTGCCCTGACTTGCTTCGTGATAATCCTGGCTGCCAGGGAATTTCTGAATTTCACTGCAGGCTCGGACTGGCTTTGGTTACTACAACTCAGCCTACAATACGGGGAGGGGAGTGAATGCTTAAAGATCCATGAGCCCCATTTACAATTCACAGGAGCAGATATATGTGACTTTCAACTCATAGTTTTATCAGCAGTGAGAGATTCATATTCATAGAGGAGCGCCACTGGAAAAAATCTGATACTTTATTCAATTTAACCTGATTTGAATAAAGCTTGGATTGAGTGGTACGCTGCCCGATGACTTTCATGACATGTATTATATTAATAAAGTGATACTTTCCTGCAATAAAACATAGGCTAGTTTGATGGTTTGGAGATGGAAATCTTGGGAAGTGCAGAACAAATGATTTAATAATGTACGCTAGTCCCCAAGCAAAGTTACCTATGCAATGTCTCCAGGGGATTTCACACAGAATTCCATCATGGGCTTATCTATTAGCTGTTCTTAAGTATTTTATTAAAATTGCTTGCCAGCTCTTAATAAATAAATCTTTCTTTATAACCTACAAATTGGCTTTTCAGAAGTACATGTGCTTATGTGTATAAAGACATTTCGCTTCGAGTGACTGTACTAAAGCCAGAGGGTTGTAAGTTTAAGCTGGATCATACTGTACCAGAGGCTTTAAAAACGATGCCTCACGCCCATTAGATAAAAAGGGACTGCAGGTAATAGATTTGTGTCCTTTCCTGGGGGTGCACTTCTACACCATGCTACACACCACAAAACTGGGATAAGATCCCACCCTACAAGGCACAAAAGATTGGACACAGATTTGCCCACAGTACTTACTAATTCACACAAGCCTTACAAAACAGTCCTGTTAAACTTGTCCATATTAATCCATCCTAATTTCTTTCATTGTCAATGAGTGCAAAAACATAAGGATGCACATTAATATCAGAGCTGCATTAGTATTCCGATAACAGCTTTAAAGGAAATGATATGTTTAGCCTGACGATAATATTATGGCCTACAGGCTATGTGACGGACACAACAGAAGTTTGCTTGAGGTAACATGAGATTTGTTGTTGATGCAGTAAAATAAATAGGCATTGTGATGTTCAGAACGCAGCCTAATCATAGAGATCTGAACTTTTATTTCTTATCTATTTTCAATCTAGCCTTTTTATCAGCCAAACTAACAAACAGCTCTGCAGAAATGCAGCAGATCTTTAGACTAGGAATGTCATGGAATAGTTTAACAATTGCTTGATGGGGTGTCGGGGTGGCGCAGCCTGTAGAGCACTGACCGCATGCTCATTGCGAGCCGCGACGTCGGCGGTTCGAATCCGACCGTCCGACATTTGTCGCATGTCTTCCCTTCTCTCTCGCTCCCATTCTTCCTGTCTCTCTATACTATATACTGTCCAATAAAGCTGAAAAAGGCCTAAAAAATATCTTAAAAAAAAAAAAAAAAACAATTGCTTGATAATATGCCATTAACATTTTCTGCCACCCTGACACACATGTTAGCGGAATAACATGGTATTTCACATAATAGAAATAACACTAGTTAATGCTATGTGTTGCTTGATTATGCTTGCACACTTGTTTAACAAAACTGAAATAACAGAGCATGCCTAAATTAGAAGTAACCATAATTAGGCAGCAGTCAAACAGCTCTTGGAAGAAGCTCCATGGGCTACATATATTTCAGCAGAGATAATTAAGCAGAGATAATTTTGCTGACACCTTTTATTTCTAAAGTTTTGAATCCTTGAGACATGAATCAAATAACAAATTGTGACAAACTGGTATACTGAATTATCAGTGCTACAGTGGCAATTAGGATAATTGCAAGCCATGCCAATCCATTTCCCAGCTGAACGTACAATTCTGTGAATTCTGCTCTTAATATTCAGGAAATAATGGGTCTTATGATTGCAAGGGTGAGGGCATATACGTGGAAATGCTGATGAATTCCACTGACTTATAACAGTGCATTTACTTTATATTACAATTTGAAACTGTGACACTGTGGTTACCTCAATGTTCTTTGGGTGGTTATCATGCCATCAAACACACATACTGTGACATCCCTGCTCTAGCTCTCTGCTTAAGAATACATTAAACAAGCTGCAAAACTTAGATAGAATTTGTTTCAAGTTTTCCATAATAGGTTGATGTAGCTGCTAATTTACTTCTTCAAAAAAAAGAAGGAACTTGGCAACAGA